>NC_056739.1:632515268-632590268 GCF_019279795.1 Protopterus annectens
ATGTCCCCCCACTACCTACCTGCCTACTCCCTAGCTATTCACCTCTACTGTACCACACAGGTATGGAATAACTACACCTACACTGAATACCTGCATGTAACCTACCCAGACCTGTGAAACAGGAATCCTACCTCACCTTAAACTGACCTTTGTCAACAGTCATACCTGACATGTAAACCTGACCTAAGCATGGATAATACCGACAGTTCAACGTAAACTAAGCATGATTAATGGGGTATGTAGCTATGTTATGTCTGTTATCCTCTATGAATGTGAACACCCCAGTATTAATTGGAATACATAGCTGGGGTCAGTGTAGAGCACTACACCCCGGGCCACCACTGACAATGGACAAGCATACAGTCTGACTGTCCCGGTTGACAGATGTGAACAAAATGCACGACGTTGCGTGTGTGTATGCGTGAGCAAGCGAGTGTAAGCCTGTTTGGCCACCAGTATGCATGTAGCACACTGGTGAAGCAATGTAGAGGCTGAGTGCAAGACACTGCAACCAGAGGTAAGAAATGCTGTGCTTCGTGCAAACAAGTGCATACCCGCCTACAAATGTTCTACAGTGCCTTAGTCACCCTGTAGCCAACAGCTGTTGTTGTGGCCATTAACAAAATAATCTGCACTGCCAGGTTGCAAACCCCTGACCCTGCACACTATAGTTGACGCGAGTTCCACTAAGCCATGGTGGATACACATTCAGCTGCTGTAATCACAAACACATCATCCAGCACAAGCATCCAACAGTATAGGAAATGTATATAATTATGTAGATGTATGTGCGTGTGTATGTACAGATATAATAAATATATATATATATATATATATATATATATATATATATATATATATATACACACACACACACACACACACACACACACACACATATATATATATATATATATATATATATATATATATATATATATATATATATATGACGAATGAATGTCGTGACAATGAAGTATACAAAAAGAATGAGAAGGAAAACAACAGCAACACCTGTATTGTTTTGTGCTGTCATCGTATGTCATATCAAGCTGGGCAGGGGTGAGCAAATCATTGCTTCTCAAACCACAGGCAGGATACTACCAGTGGGATTAAAATTGTCCACCTGCTAAGTCTACCTTACAAACAATTACAGGGTAGTCCCTGGTGGGACTACCCAAAAAGTGCGGGTTGTTTGGATGTCCGACCAGTACACAAGCCAAGGCAGGTATGTTCAAGGACTAAAAAGTTTGGAGAGCCTGATCATATATGGGTGGAGATAACATACATGTAGGGTCTCTAACACTGGGGAGAGGGCAATGTGTGGAGGTGTGTTATGGCTGGGATAGCAACTGGAGAATGGATGGTTTGTGTGTATGTGGAACTTGAGTGGGGTGAAGGAACCATGGGTTAGAAATATGGATCAAGGCGTGTCAGGGTTGGATGGCCTGGTTCTAATTGGACCTTCTCGTGGAGGTCAGCGAGTTTGTTATAAATATATATGCATACACCAATACATACATATATGTAGAAGTACATTCCCTGTACCACATTCATTCCTTTTGCAGGCATAAATAACATGAAAATGCCACTACAAACCTCAACAGTAGATAGAATAATAGGTTGTGCATAAACATAAATGTAATAGGTACATAGGTAGGTACTAGGCTATCTGCCAAAGGGCATTTATAAGCCTAGGCAAGGTGTGTCAGCTTATGCCACCCCATTGATCAATATACTGGACCTATTTCAAGCAGAGCTATTGAAATGATCTCAGTATGTCCCAATATTTGACCCCCCACCCCCAATTATATTTGGCTTTGGCTAGACTTCTTACATTAAGAGGTTGACAGGTATGATTCTCGTGTATGTTTAGTTGTGTTGTTTGGCCTCTAACGCTCAAGTCATGACTGAATGGAGTCCTGACTCCTTGGAACAGTCTGCATACTCGGTTAACAGATGTTAAATAAACATTTATTCATAGTCCAGTACAGAAAAGATGGTGACCCCCCCTTCTCTGCACTGTGGCTTATATATCCCGACTCAATTTCATGCCAAATGCATGCCTTTGTAACAGTGCAGGCCTTACTTAGACTGTCATGAAATGGTTGTTTATATATATATATATATATATATATATATATATATATATATATATATTTATGTCTTTGCGACATTTCCACGATTCTGCTGGGATATAAACTTCCAAGGCAAAAAAAGCTGTTGTTTTGTTTCCGTGGTATATTGCAGTACTATAGTATTAGAGTTACGAGAAGATTGAGGGAAGGGATGAATCTGCAATAATTCAGAGTTGTGTATTTAGTTTCAAAGTTAGCGCTGTTCTCAAAATAATAAAATGTAAGGACTGTCCCATTATGAAATATTTGAATCATTCCTGGGATTTGCCGGCTATGTCAATGCCAATCACTAAACCAGTCCTATTTGTAATATAATGTTGTCGAACTCGTACATCACTGTTTTACATGTGTAATGTGTGCATTATCATATAGTCTTAGTTATCGATTTATTTTAGTGTCTTGTTAACTGGAGTAATGAAGTAATGAAGTACAGAGTCTAATCGTGAAATAAAGACATGTGTGTCCCAGGTAGGACATCCCAATCATTGGGAATAGTGTCCTATTGGTCACTCATGTCACCAATGTTTGTGGACTAGAAGGTTGGGATGTCCGAGGATACTTGGATTGAGTCAACCCATGGGATGGGTCCAGTGGAGTAGGGAGTTGCCAATGTGTAGTGGTGATTACACCGTGTTTCCAACTGGAGAATGGACGACTGATGTGTCAGTGACGTGTTGGGGTCGGTGTTTTGGGAACTATGATCTATGGGCATAAGGGTATATATGCAAATGAAACAGCACAGCAATAGTGTTGTGGTTAGAGCACCCACCTAACGAACAGGCATTCCCAGTTCGAGTCCCACTGCAGCACATATCATTTTCCATGTGAAAGCTGTATATGAACATATTTGTACATCTTTTGGCCATAAAACCTACATAATATCATTTAAATGTGAACTGGAGTACTGCATGAAATGCACATGTGAAGTGTCAGTGTTATAATGTATTTAGGCAGCAGTAAGTAGGTTTAAGCACAAATAAGCAGTAGTAAGTGTGTTTAAGTGTGTTTGCACGGGGGTAAGCACTGCTAAAGTCTGGTTACAGTTTCTTATACTCAATTATCTTCTGAATTGCTTTATCTTCTGAATTGCTTAACCTGTGTAGGCATTGCTTAGCTCCACGCAAACCCGTGCAACCTTGCTTACAACTGCTTAAGAGTACCTCAATCACTCTGTAGTCAATGTCCCTTGTTCTGTTCAGCAATAAAATAAACTGCTTCACCAAGGCTCAAACCCAGGACCCTGCACTCAATACACAAAGTGATTTACCACTAAACCATGGCAGATATACATAACCTGAAATTTGCACAAACATACCCTGCAGCACAATCAGTCAACAGTACAGGTAATGTATTATTAAGACACCACATAACCTGTTAATGCAAGAAGTCTGGACAAAGTATGCCACACTGTGGGTACAAATAGGGATATATGTCAACTAATGCTCTGTTACACTCAAAATGTTGCTAGATACACAGTTATATGTATTAGAACACATATGTAGAAGGAGATGAAGTCTGAATCACAAAAGTGTTGCCACTAGTTACTGACTTCAATGCTGTGATCATCCATGACAATTGCCAAGTGAATGAGGAACAGACCAAAATATGAGCCGAACATGCATGGACATATGGACAGATATAACTGTAAATGTAGACAGACAGCTATATGTAGATATATATATTAATGTATGACTCACAAATAATCATAAAACACTTGTACATAGATACATACATATGTTCATGTATATATATATATATATATATATATATATATATGTATATATATATATATATATATATATATATATATATATATATATATATATATATAAATATATACATATATATATATATGTGTGTGTGTGTGTGTGTGTGTGTGTGTGTATATATATATATATATATACAGATGTATATATCTATAGATACATATATATATATATATATATATATATATATATATATATATATATATATATATATGAGATATATATATATATATATATATATATATATATATATAGGTACATACACATATATACACACACACACACTAAAGGTATCAGTAGCCATACATATATGAAAGTACTGGGTGCAAAGTATATCCCTCAGCCACAAGCCCCTCAACTGGCACCTGTGAAATGCGTAGTGTGGCAACCATTCCCAGAAATGAGAATACTGACATTCAACATATACCCACTCACAAATCAAAGGACATGACACGACACACAGGTATGCATACATAGATAGCCTGTATTCCTGTACTATACAATAATGTATGCCAGTACTGACATCACATAAGGTTTGAAATATGTAATCAGTCATGAATGCAAGGCCCACACAAAACAGTAGATGCAAGCAATGTATATATATATATATATATATACCATACTATGCTGTCTAGGCCAAGGCCTTCAATTAGTACAACAATAGAAACAGGATTTGCCTTCAGGATACGTAGCAATCAAAATTACAGATGTAGTTCAGCAGAATCCGATTACACCCTGCAGTCAAGCCCTAGGGGGAAAGGTAGCACTTGTGTTAATGTCACATTATCTTGTACATATAAATGCTTAGCCTAACACCTCACTATCACACTGAATGACCCTCATCTTAACAGCTATATCACTGGAAAGGTGCCATAGCCTAGGTTAATGGCATAGAACCCCCCCCCCATAAAAGGCTGTACAAGGGCAAGGAACACTGTGTACCACACACTTACCTCAGGAATGTATAAGGGCACAAATGTGTTCACCTGCTTTTGCCCCCATATATATGGACATGGCACAACGGTTGGTGTGGGTGTCCATGACATGACTGGGATAATAGCAGTAATGCTAGTGGTAAATAATGATAGGCCATTACCTATAAACCCTTCCTGTATCACAGCTGGACAAAGACTGGCATAAATGTGGAGGACAGAGGCAGGAACATAGGGCCATATTTGCATTATTGCTGTTACACACCCTGGAAATTGCTGGTGTTACAGGATTTGTTGCAGCATACCCTTATGCAGGGATACAACATTGAAATACGAATGGATGTAGCCATGTACTGATAGCACACAACAGACAGAATGCCACAGATATATGTGGGACAATACCTGTGTGGTGCACAGACAAAACCTAACAGCCAATAACCCTTGTATCTTATGGATAGGCCCACATTTGAGAGCTATGCAGACAGACAACATTCCATGAAATAGTACCATGTACACAGAAACCCTGTAAGAATAGCAAGTTACATTGCACGCAACACTACTCACGCTGACTGTAGGTCTGGAACCTTACCCAAATGTGGATATGGCATGTGTCTGCAGATTATGCTGTAAGAGGTATTGCTACCTGCTGTCTATAATACTGATGCCCACACACAGGAAGGGTGTCTTCCATACTGTAAAGGTGAAGAGACAACACCCACAGAAAGCAGCAATTTATGGTACAGGGTTGCCATGTCAGTGGTTATCTGAAGTACTACACAGCAGGCTGCATGCAATTAGCAACTGGTGGACAATGACTGGTGCAGAGGCCACCACCTGATCATGTGCAATACCAACAAAAGCATGCTGCAATCTGTTCAAACCAGCTTAATCATTCTACTGGAGAAACTGAGAGAGAGAGAGAGAGAGAGAGAGAGAAGAAAAAAAAAACATGTCAAGAAGGTTCACAAAGCTCAGAGTTGTGTTACAGTGGAAACAACATAACAGGTATGTGAAACAGATATGCATTTACTGGCATGTAGAATATGGCATAGAATAATAGGCTGTATATTGTGAAAGGATGTATATGTGCCATCAGTACATGTTCCTGTAATGATGTTGTGCTCAACAACTGCACTGGACAGTAGTATTAGTCCCTGTGGGCAGTGGGACATACCTGTCAAATGTGCAGACCAGCAGTGAATGGCAAGGATGTGACCCATGATATCTGTGTTCTGTAAATTACTGTGGCCAATGGCTGGTGGGGGTATTAATACCGCCATGATAGACACATGGGTGAGAGACCACACCACCTGCAGGACAGATGTGGGGTATGTTGCTGTGTAGTACCAATAAGCAGTAATGCATAAACTGTAGTACTGTGGACTTCAGCTGTTGTTGTACTGTAATATTTCCGCCACCCTGTAGCAATGCCACAGCTGTGGCCATTGACATCAACTCTATCCCATATCATTGTAGATACCTCTGGGATACCAGCAAGGCAGCAGCCATATGTTGGTGAGTATGATTTAAGGTTATGCTTGGCAATTCACTGTGCATGTCATAGCTAAGGTGTCGCCATGTACACATCTAACACACCTACCCATAATGCATGCTGTACATGTACACTGTCACAGCACACACCTCACTAATGGGATTACCAGCCTCAAACACATGCAATACACAGTCCAGCTCAGACAACTGTGGCTACACTCCAGTGCACATTGCCCAGGCACAGCTGACATCTGCCCAACATACACAGCTATGTCATACACAGAGCAGTTGAACATGCTACATATAATGACATCCCACTCCCACTGCTAACACACGCTCCAGGGTCCTAAACCTAATCACCACATTACATAGAATATACTGGAGGGATAGGGCCCTGTCCTGGGGAATCACCACACTCTGGAATGGACTACCCATACATGTCAGGTAATGCTACTCATTGGCCCACTTGACAGAAACACTTGCCAATTGGATGGGGAATGGGGAATACACCCTGGGTAGCATGCATGTGCCACAGCCTGACAGGGCCACAGGAGAATAACATTAGTGGGTGTTGCATGGCAGGGAACCCCTGTGGCTAGGCATATGTAGGCCCCAGGACCAATAGAACAGTACTCACCTATGAACCTCTGTGTACAACAGGCAACATCAGCCATGGCCCAATCATGGTCAATAATGGTATCTACACTCACCATAGGTACAATACAATGTCTGTGTGGTTGGACTAATGGTAATCTACCACTCATACATGCACCACTGATGATGACTTACGTGAATACACATCAAGCAGTCACTAAACACATGTGCCCACATGTGATCCAGGAACACACAGAGGCTGTGAGCATTAACAGAAACACACCTGGCACACGGAGACACATCCTGCAATGGTGCGCACACCCATGAGGTATGGTGCACAGTACATGCCAGGGTGCTGAACGGATGCACAGCATTACTGTGGACATGGGTGCAGTGGGTTTCAGGGGGAGGGCCATCACCTACAAACAGAAGCTATGCATCACAGCCATGTATAATGTTGGTAAGAGGGATTGACTACAGTTGCACTGCATGCTGTTCAGCCCCACATGTCCTGCATGCTGACATGTGTGTATTCACAGGTATGTATGTGATACTGTACTGCACAATCACTTGCTATTGTGTGTGTTATGGGGTTGTGGGAGCTGTCTGTAGGTGCTGCCTGGTGTAGTGTATGGGTTGCCATGTATGTCGACTGCATGTGTGTATGTCTGTGTGTGTGGCCATGTCTGCACACGTGTGTGTGTGTGTGTGTGTGTGTGTGTGTGTGTGTGTGTGTGTGTGTGTGTGTGTGTGTGTGTGTGTATTTACTGTTTAGCAGTGTTCTACAGGTCTTACAGTCTGTTCCCTATTTTCCCCTCACAGGTGGCAAGGTGGGGCTGGATTCCCCCCCGCAGGGAATCTGATGTCACTGATACAGACAGTGACCATGAAGATAGGTGTGTTGAGGCACAGGAAAGGTCATCAGGGGTTGCAGCTGGGCCACAAATTGACAACCCACATGTATCCATACCATCCACGCACACAGTCACACTGCCTCTACACAGCTCATCACCATTGGCCCTAGCTGAGAACATGGGCCAGGACAGTGTGGTATCTATGGCACATGTGTCAGGACACAGCAGCCATAGCCAGATGTCTGGCAGAGTATCACATAGGCAGATGTGCAGGGGTGCTCATAGGGGCACTGCTGGACATCATGCACCTGGCAGATGTGCAACCCCTATTTCAACCACATGCATATTCCAGACTGTCATGGAGGCACAGGCACGACTGGAATGGTACACCAGGCAGGGTCTAAGGGCACAGAAGGCTCATCAAACCTCTGTAAATGACAGCATCCATGACCTAGCAGGTGCCATCTGTAATTACAACGAGGTCATGGATAGACGGTGGGGTGAGACATTGGAACTCATCCAAAATGTCATGTCCATGCATCAGGACAGGGCGGGATGGTTGTGACGGCCACGTGGACATATGCCAGCAACACCAGCAGCTGCAGGTCACTGTGGACGTCCAAACAGTCACAGCCACTCCCATAGTGGCAGTACCAGCCCCAGCACTGTGGGGAGGGGCTGTCCACAACCCGTCAGAGCAGACCACATGCAGGTGGCCCTGGCCAGTCCCAGGAGGGATCTGGATTCAGAGGATGTCTGTCAAACTTGGGGGCATTACTCCGTCTGGCTCTGTATGTGATACTGCCTGTAGCACCCTGCCAGGCACAGGTCCCGTGTCCGTGGCCAGAGACTGTGAACTGCAAACCCTGCCAGGTACAGTCTGCAGCTGTCCCACAATTCCCTGTATAGAGCAACCACATGGAGGAACTGTGTGCATGCAGACACACACACATAAACATTGAACCTAGGGCAACCACATAACCAGTGGCCCATAACAATACTCAGCCCCCTCACACACACACACACACACACACACACACACACACACACACACACACACACACACACACACACATGTTGTCAATTGTATGGCTCAGCCTAGGCCTCTGGCAAACCAACAACACACCCTGTGCATATGATGATACCTATGCCACTGCCTGACATCCGTAACATCGATGCAGGGACAGGCTAGCATGGTTCTGATGCACAGGGTGACTGTACAACAGTGTAGCAATGGAATGATGTGTAGCATGTTGTCAGCAGTAAAGTGAAATGCTAATATCTTGGAAAGTGTAGCTGTGCAGCTATGATGCATCCTAGCTTTAATTAACAATGTTGTATTGTTGTCACCAGTATCTGTTCAGATTGTGTTGTGTTTGTCCATGTGCCACATGGCTGATGTGTGTAGTGGTGTCAGCAGGCCTTCTACAGTGGACACCAGTGAGTGTAGTGGGTGGTACACATGCCATGGCTGGGCACAACACACAGTGCCTTTGGATAGGATGCAGTACAGGTACAGGACTGTACACATGGAGGTATGTCCCCGTGCAGGTAACACATCTGTTGCACATGTAATCCCACCAAGACAGCATAGGCACAACCACACCATGGTATATATGCGGTCTGCAATGTGGATGGCATTGAACATGTTAACAGCAGGGTGGACGTCCCTCTCCCCACTCCACTTCGATCCTCACCTAAGCAACATGTGTGTGCCAATGCTGGTGGCATAGCCCTACCCTTAGGAGGGTGCGAGGCACTCAACTACTGTGAATGGTGTAGACAACAACTAACAACCTGATTACATACAATGTACAGTATTACAGACAGCTATGTGGAGGGATAGATGCAACAGTAACTGCAAGTATGGCAGTTGTGTCCACAACAGCCACACCCAGTGAGTGATAGCAACCCCAGTAGTGATGCACACCTCAACAGTGTGGAGGAGGGCATTGACATTGTTAGCTGCATGCATATCTATGTATATCTGTATGTATTGGCTTATACATATATATATATATCTACATATATAGATATGTTATATCCATTCAATTATGAATATATATACACACACAAATACATCTACATGGTGGAATACATTCCCTGTAGTGTTGTATACCTGGGCTGGATGATATGTATGTGGACACATCATGATTACGCATATCTGCCATGGCTTAGTGATAAATTACTTTGTGTATGATGTGCAGGGTCCTGGTTACGAGCCTTGCAGGACCTGTTTATTTTGTTGCTGGCAGAACACACAAACCTGCTTACAACTGCTTTACGGTGCCTTAATCACTCTCTATCCAATGGGACGTGTTCTGGCCAGCAACAAACTAAACAACCCTGGCAAGGCTCAAACCAAGGACCATGCACACCCTAGACAAACCAATGTATCACTAAGCCGTGACAGGTGCACAGATATTCAGTATTTCAGAAACATATCAGCCAGTCCTGTCATGCAACATTGCAGAGAATGTTTACCAACATCTAGATGTCTGCATGTGTAACTATAGTGCAACCTTAACAGATACAACAAACCCATATATGTATAGATACACATGTATTCAAATATATATGTTGTTTTACTACCTGTATATACATATATATCGCTATCTATGCACAAATACCTATATATCTGTTAGCAGGTTAATATATCTATACAGGTATATATGCCCATACATCTGTAGATAGCAATTGCAGATTGAAAAATACACCAATGTCCACATGCACCATTAATGGGGTTGAGAGGCCCCACACACTATACGTCTTGTACGAATAGGCATCCCCCCACAGCCAAACACCTGCACCCTGCAATACACTACCAAGTACAGTCCGCCTCCCACAGGACATGTAATATGTGGAAGCCATCGATGTCCCCAGGATACAGATGCACATACACATATATGCTGATACAGATATACATATATATATATATATATATATATATATATATATATATATATATATATGGTTCCACTTCATATCATCGAATTATCATTTTATCGAATTGCAAATCGTAGAGACCAAATCGTCAAAAACTCAAATTGTCGAAAAATCATAACATCGAATCTCAAATCACTGAAAACTATAAAGCAGCTAGAAATAACATCCCACACAGTTTTTACTACATTTATGCAGTGGGGCAAGCCATGCCCCCCACACCCCCGTACATTAAATATACCAACTCCAAGGTCGCACTACAGTGGGGGAAAAAGGTAATTTCACAGGGGTTAGCAACATGGGGTGTAGCCCCCATGGGTGCAGGGGCTTGCCCCCCTGCATAAATGTAGTAAACAGTGCCTGGGATGTTATTTCTAGATGCTTTATAGTTTTCAATGATTTGAGATTCGATGTTATGAGTTTTCGACGATTTGAGTTTTCGACTATTTGGTCTCGATGATTTGCAATTCGATGAAATGATAATTCGATGATACGAAGTGGAACCATATATATATATATATATATATATATATATATATATATATATATATATAGTGGAACCATATATATATATATATATATATATATATATATATATACTCACGCAGATATATGTACAGGCAGATACGTATGTAGGAGGTGCACACAATATGGAACAGCCAGTATGCCTGCAGTTAACACCTGAATAACTGGACACTGTATGGGTTAAACATACAAATGTCAATCATTGCCTGCAACATATACTCATAGAAAAGTCATAGTACAGACACCACACACAGGTTTGCAGAAATGGGACTCCTTTAATTGTGTACCATAATGGTCCTATATGCCATGTCATATAGCTGTTCCAATACTGACAACCATATAAATGGAGTACTGCAACTGTGAAACAGTTACACTTACACAGTAGTCTGGAAAGGCTCACGACTGTTGCAGTCCAAGCCAAGCCCTTCAGAATGTACAATAGTGCTGACAGACTGGGCCACAGAGTACCACACAATGAACAGTATGTACTGCAGGTGTGTAGTTCAGCAGCCTCTAACTACACTCTGTACAATCTCCGTAGGAGGTAAAGACGTGTGATTCAATGGGTTGAATCCAGAACATATCAAGGCATAACAGTCTGTATTGCAGGGGGCAGTAGGCTTGCAGTACCCCAAGTCATGTTAGTAGTTGAAATATAGGTGGAGTATACAGTACTGTACATCCACATACCTTGTGGCAGCTCACCCCTGAAACCCCCACATTTGCAACAGCCTAGGTCATTTATGGTGCTCCCCACCTGGACTCAATAATACAAGACTATATACCACTGTTACATACACTGGGCTCTGCAGTGCATAATGGTGCACATGTGTTGTGTAGGTGACGCCCACACATATATTGCCCCAGCCCCAGTGTATGTGCGGGGGATACAACAGCAGTGTACTAATGGCTGCAATGGCAGTGTGATATATTCACAGTCCACTACAGAACAACCCCTGTCAGCATGACAAATGTGCAGAGCTTGGTATGTAGATGGGGGGGACAGAGGCTGGAACACAGGCATATATGTGGAACACTGTTGCCATACACTAAGCAAGGTGCTGGTGTTACAGGATAGTCTGCAACATACCCTTAGTCAGGGAATTGTGGTTAGCTATAGACATGGATGTAGCCTTGTACCGGTAGCACACAACACACACACTGCCAGTTTCATATCTGACAAAGGGCTTGTGTGGTGGACGGACATTACATGATATACATACCTCTGCCCAGCAAGAGGTAGGCCCACAGTAGTGACCTATGCAGATAGACTTCATTCCAAGGTACACTAGTATGTATATACACACACACACACACACACACACACACACACACACACACACACACACACACACACACACACACAGACACCCTGTAACACCAGTACTATGCGAAGCAATACACAACTCTACCCACAGTCTGTCTGTAGTTCCTGAACCTCCTACAAATGTGTCCACTCTGAGTGTGCATGTTCTCCTGTGAGAGGTATTGCTACCTGCTGTCTGTATCACTGATGCCCACACACAGGAAAGATGTCCATTACACAGGAAATGTGAAGGGACCACAGCCACATGATGTAGGGATTTACAGTGGGTGCTTGCCATGACAGTGGTAATTCAATGTAGTAATGTGTCATTATATATATATATATATATATATATATATATATATATATATATATATATATATGGCTATTGGTATGTGTACATATATTTCCACCATATGTCCTGGACATTGAGTGTAGCCATACCCTAGCCCCTACAGGCACAATGTCATAGTGCAAGGGGATGTCAGGTATGTATAGCAGGTATATTACTAGCCTGTTACTATTGTCATTGGGATTGTCTTCACAGACATGGTGTGTGTGGATGCTGGAATCTGCTTATAACATGTGTGCCATTGGCTACTGACAGACATCCTACAGACATCATTGTAAAGTACCACTGCTAGCATGTAATGCCCCTGTGGAGTGAAACAGAGATATTGGCCACTTTATATGGAACTGCGGACACACCCTGTACAGTTCAGAGGTATGCACATATTATTTTAGTGCACCACATGTGTACCGGGCCTGACAATATGGATGTAGACAGCCATGTAGATGGTGATAACAAATAATGACTGGTATACATTTGGCACCATAGGTGTTGGAGTCACACACTCCTGTCTGGCCTGACACATAATGATTGCTGGTACAGGAGTGTCATGGACATATACTACCCACTTGATATTGGCATACATCTGTACAGCATTCCACTGGTCTGTCTGACATACCTGATGTTTAAGGGAGGCCCAGCATAAGTACATCTGGCAAATATCTGCACATGACATCCCACTGGTTAAGTACACTACACTGCTAGGCATGTAACAATGCACTGTGCAGGCTACAGGCAGACTGGCTCAATACTGGCTTACATCTTGTACGGGGGAATGCACATGTACTTGCATATATAGCAGGCTCAACAGCCATGTCACATCATAGGGTAAGATACACCTGTGTGACAGTGCATTAGCACAATCAATGTGAACACAGCCACATATGGTAGGCTAGCATAATATTACAGTATATGGACTATCTGTTCTACACCATCTTCATATGTGCCAGTCACAGAATGTCCCTACATATACTGGGCTGCTACACAGTTTGGTCTGATGGCTGTCTGTGGTAAGGGACATGTGTGTGTATGGCCCTACAAACATGTACGGTGAAATAGTACTATACAGTGGGGCAGCATGTAACATCTGATAGACGGGGAGCTAGGACAATGACATCTACCACAGTCTGTACACAGGCTAAAGTACATATTAACAATACACACACTGCTAACATTCACCATCACTACACAGATCTCAGTACTGTACAAACATCCACAGAATGTCCAGCTTATGTCATGAAATATAACCCCTACTGTACATGACATGTGTAGCACTCTGATATATCACTGGCTTGTTATCAGATATGATGACACTATTTATGGTGTACAGCACATATGCACCATTTCATGCACACCATATATACAAACGTTGACAGTGGTGTAGCTGACAGCACATACAAAGAGCCAATATAGACATGTTGCTGTGATAACCTTGTATATTTTCCATTGTAACAGTGTTTGTTGCAACATATGTCCTATGAGGGATATGAAGTCAGTAACTGTCATGGCCTTCACCATCTACAGACTGCAATCCTCACACTACCATCTGCATTCCACAGAGGGATGCACTGTGGATAGCACATGAAACCATAGGCACAACACTGTCTAGTCTGCAGATGTCCCTGCAGATGGGGATTCCTCATATACATGGAACTGACATGGCAGGTATTACTTCATGTACAACAGGCATATCCAGAGAAACACTATTAAACCAACATTACTCCAAATGCAGTATAGCAGCACTTACAGTCTCTAGTCAGGTCAGGCACATCCCCCTCCTATTTGTTGGCCTGTTTCCACAGTGTATGTTGTTGGAGGTGAATCCCCAATCCATCTGGGATGCTGTTTACAAAACAACAGATCTAGTTCCTACTCACAGTGACTGAAAAGGCCCAACATCACCATGAGTTCCTAGGTATTGGAATGTGTTTCCATGCAATTGGCTATGGGATTGTTA
The DNA here is from genome assembly GCF_019279795.1 of Protopterus annectens. Lineage (NCBI taxonomy): Eukaryota > Metazoa > Chordata > Ceratodontiformes > Protopteridae > Protopterus > Protopterus annectens. The sequence continues at coordinate 632,530,124 of NC_056739.1, forward strand.
CCACAGCTGTTCCACATGCAATCAGCTAGGGGAGGGCTGCAATTCATGCAGAGACCATCAGCTGATCATGAGCATCATATAAAATACACATGCTGCTGCCTAAGCAAGACAGGTGTGGGTCCCCACATCCACCAGAGAGGGAGTGGGGGAGGCAGACAGAGGCAAATACATGTCAGGGAGGGGTGGGAGTGTAAAACTGAATCATGTTCATGACACACACCTACCAGCACAGGGTATCAAACCCCGACAACTATGTAGTGCTATCACAGTTCAATGCAGTTATTGGACGCACCACACGGGTTACCTGATGTGGAGCACTCAGAACATATATGTGAGGGTGAGTAACATCTGCAACAGGGATACAGTAGATATACGGTAGATGTCATGCACATGCCTGCCTGCATGTACAGGTGCCAGTGTCAACACAGGCACACTCACACAGGGATGCACACACACTGACACACTTGGCATGGCCAGGAGTGCAACTCATCACTAGTGGGATTGCCACAACATATCAATGTGCAGGTATCACATGCACCACATGGGTCATACGGAGGCTGTATGGGCAAAGGGGACGAAGAGATGTCACACATCAGACAGCATGCTTCAGTATGCCCTGGGGGTTGTAGTGAGTGTGGTTGTGGACATACGCACCATACAGCACACACACACGAACACACAGGGTGTCAGTTCTGACATGCATGGGTGCATGTCTACACGGGTGTGTGGTGATCAACTGTGCCAGCAGGCTGTACAAGGGTAGACAATGGGTATATCTTGGCATCAGGCCACATGACAATGGTCTGCATTGTGGCTCAGGCCTGTAGTTTTTACTGCATTTGCCCACACAGGTGGGTATTGCATCCCCCATCCAGTCACCTGGGTGACTATTGTGTGTGGCCAATGATGTACACCACATGCTATGTATGTGTTCCTTAGTCCATGACATGGATGGTGTCTGGGATCTGCACACCTCCCACACGCATGTACAGTGACATGTGGAACTGTACCTGGGGAGTCTGGCCCATGTTGTGAACACATATTATCATCAGATGTGCCAGTCTTGCCCACCTGTGGCAGGAACTGGTACTGGGCAGCAAGTGTACCCTTCACCTACATTGATGGCATGCCAACAGCATTCCCTGATGTCAGTGTCATCTGTCCATACAGGACATGTTGTCAGGCATGGTATGTCCATTGTGAGTCACAAGTGAAGGCACTACAGGTGGTGCAGGTGTCCATTAGGGAGCATGGTTGAGGTGCACTGCCTGCATGTACGTACATATTGGACAGATGGGCAGGGTGACATGCCCTATGTAGTCCACTGCTGTCACTGCATAGCTACTATTAGTGGCCAATATGCAGTGTACTACCCATGTATTGGCTACTGCCTAGACATGTGTGTTCATATGACACATGGGTTGAGTGTTTGCTCTGGGTAATAGTGGGGTTGCTAACGTGGATTGTCTGGCCTTGATGTCACATGTATGGGTATGGCTTTGCACACCAGCCTCCTAGCTAATTTACATCTGTTATCCCTGTATGGTTGACATTGTGATATATAGTAGGGCCACCATAAAATAAATTAGCAAAACCCCCTCCACAATGCCCACAGTTGACAAACACTCATCACTACACAGGACATGGGCTACAAACACACACACATACACCTGTCATGTCTGGGAGTAGAACCCCTACCTAACTATTTTATTACACTACAGCACTACACAGTTATAGTACACACCACAGACATTAATGGAGTACTATTTCCCTACAGGTGTATTTCACAGTGAATGACATCAGCAGGATTACCAAAGTAGGGCATTTCAACGGTACTGCAAGTGACTAGCCTAAAATGCATTGCTCCCTACACAACCAGTGAGACACACACAAAATGTCCGCAACTGACATGTGAGGGTATAGAACCCCTGATCAAGGTCTATATCACACTACAGCATGGAGCTGTTATGGGATGCACCACAAGGATTGCTCGAGACTTTCTTCTCCAAAGGTGCATTTCACATTGAATAACATCAGCAGGTTTACCAAGGTAGGGCATTTCAACTGTACTGCAAGTGACTAGCCTAAAATGCATCGCTTCCTACACAGACAGTAAAACACACACATAACATCCACAACTGACATGTGTGGGTATAGAACCCCTGATCAAGGTCTATATCACACTACAGCATACAGCTGTTATAGGCCGCACCACAGGCATTACTAAACAACCTTCTCCCCAAAGTGTTACTTCACAATGAATGACATCTGCAGGATTGGCAATGTAGGGCATTTGAAATGTACTGCGAGTAAGTAGCCTATGATGCATTGCTCCATACGCAGACACTGCAACACACACAAAACATCCAGAACTGCCATGGGTGGAGATGGAACCATACCACAGTTCTACACCACACTACAGCAGTATGCAGTTACAGGATGCCCTACAGAGATTACTGGGCTATGACTTTCCCACAGGTGTATTTCTAGGTGTGTGACATCAGCGGCCATGCCAAAGTTGAGTATGTGTATTGTACGGGGTGTGAGTGGCCTAAAATGCATTGTTCTCTACTCAGTCAGACACACACACACCAACACTGTGGCCAGGTCTGGGGTTTGAACACCTACCTCACTACTTTATCACACTACAGCAGTATGCAGTTACAAGGTGCGCTAAGGAAATTACTGGGCTAAGATTTCCCCAGAGGTGTATTTCTAGGTGAGTGACATCAGCAGCCTTGACAAAGTCAAGTATGTGTAGTGTACAGGGTGTGAGTGGCCTATCAACATTGCTCTCTATTCAGTCTGACACACACACAGATTCACACAGTGGTGGCGAATTAGAACACCTACCTCACTACTTTATCACACTACAGCAGTACACAGTAACAAGGCTCGCTACGGAGACTCATGGGTTATGATTTCCCCAGAGGTGTATTTCTAGGTGAGTGACATCAGCAGCCTTGACAAAGTCAAGTATGTATTGTACGGGGTGTGAGTGGCCTAACAACATTGCTCCCTACTCAGGCAGACATACACACATAGATTTACATACCATCAAACACACACACACAGTTACCAGGTCTGGGGTGAGAACACCTACCTCACTACGTTATCACACTACAGCAGTATGCAGTTACAAGGTGTGCTATGGAGATTACTGGACTATGAATTCCCCAGAGGTGTATTTCTAGGTGAGTGACAGCAGCCTTGCCAAAGTATGTGTATTGTACGGGGTGTGAGTGGCCTAAAAACATTGCTCCCTACTCAGTCAGACAAACACACAGTTGCCAGGTCTGGGGTTAGAACACCTACCTCATTACTTTATCACACTATAGCAGTACATAGCTACTAGGCACGCTAAAGAGATTACTGGGCTATGATTTCCCCAGAGGTGTATTTCTAGGTGAGTGACATCAGCAGCCTTGACAAAGTCAAGTATGTGTATTGTACGGGGTGTGAGTGGCCTAAAAAGCATTGTTCTCTATGCAGTCAGACACACACACACACACACACACACACACACACACACACACACACACACACACACACACACACACACACACACACACACACACATTCATACAGTTGCCAAGTCTGGGGTTAGAATACCTACCTAACTATTTTATCACACTAAGGCAGTATGCAGTTACAAGACGCGCTATGGAAATTAATGGGCTATAATTTCCCCAGAGGTGTATTTCTAGGTGCATGACATCTGCAGCCTTGTCAATGTTGTGTATATGAAGTGTACTGAGTGTGAGTAGCCTGGAAAGCATTTATCTACACAGCCAGAGACCGAGACATGCACACATACACACACTCACACAGTTGCCAAGTCTGGGGTTAGGACTACTACCTAACTAGTTTATCAGTACAGCAGTACACAGTTATGGGACGTGCCATGGGGATTACTGAGATACAGCTCCCCCAAAGGTGTATTTTACATTGGATGACCTCAGCAGGCTTGTCATGATACTGCTATGGGGAGGGCGGTGTGTGCATGGGCCATAACACATTCATGTTGGGGTTGACATGCCACATGCGGGCACACACAGGGTCATATGCCACAGGTATGTGTATACAGCTACTAGATGACATCTTTCTTGTACAGTCATGTTGGACAGCTGACATGTGTAACATACCATCATGCTGACAGATACTGCTGGCTAGTATTTGCAGTGAGTGACACCTGCACCTCATGTGTTTGGGGCCCTTTGGCTGTGTGCTGGGTGGGACAGGCCCAGATGTTTCCTTGTCATGGTCACCCTCTTCAATACATTTATGTCTGTCTACCTTTGGCTTATTATAGTGTGTTGTCCTTACATATATGTCTGTATTCCTATCCACTGTGTATGCAAGGCAGGAGTGGTGCATACTGACGTGTCTGCACTGAGATCTGCAACTGCCAGATATGTCTGGTCCACTGTTGTTTGCTGACATGACCTTCTTGTGTTTAAGTGTGTGAGCATGCCCAGTATGGGCTTTCAGTGTGTTGCTGACTGACATTGCCATATATTGTTGACTGACATTGCCTTCATTCCTCTAAGTGTGTGAGCATACCCAGTACGGCCATCTATATTGCATGTGTGGATCAAGTCCAGCTGGTTTGTACTGCATGGCCAGCACAGCTCAAAACTTTGCTGTAGGAGGTCCCTGTCCACCCTATAGCACTCCACTATCTCCAGCTCATGTAGCCCTTGGTAGGTTACCCTGGGTCTGTACACTCTTCTCCGTCTCCTCACTGTGGGTTGCTCAACAGCATTCACATCCTCACCACCCTCAGCCTCTTGCACATGCTCGTTTATGATAGCAAAAGCAGCCCCTAACATTTTTTCTCTTGCTTTTGTTTTGTAAAATTTCCCCGTCTGTATACACCGGTGGTGCAGAGTTTTCGGGAAAAACAAGGGGGAAAGGTGTTTGCATAGTTTATAGTGGTGTGCTGGGCTGGTCTGGTCTGCTGCCTGTGTAATTGGCTGATTCTGATACATTTCACCTGTCAGCTAAGCTAATTCTCCTTGATTACCTTCCTACTGCTGTTTTCCATTCCCATTGCCTCCTTGTTTAAGCCAGTGTGCGCGCCACACAAACAGAGTGCTCATATGTGCACAGAGCTGCTTTTTCCTGGTTTAACTTCCTTTTTCTTCCTGTAGGACTTGGTGTGCAGCACGCACACCCACTTACACTTTGTAAAGTGTGCTAGGCAGGTTTAGACACACCCCTGGCTTAGCTGTGCTATCCTAGGAGCAATCTCGAGCCACAGTTCTCCAATCCATTTACAGTATGCCTGACACACACTCCCATGATGTTACCTATATCCTAGTCTTGCACCCAGCTATTTATACTCTTACACTCTTGGGACCTGCCTCACACCCTGGGAAAATCTAGGATTCACTAACCTTTCCCTCATTTGCATAAGACTGCCTACTAATACATAGTTACATGTCCCACACTGAGCCTCCCCCCTTAGCAACCACTACTCACTGGCCAAGTTGTCTTTTGCCTACCAGTCAAATAACCAAAAAATGAACAGGACCAGGAAGTAGATACACCAATGGCCAGGAAGTAGAACAGTTCGTAGTGAGTAAATAAATACAAATTCCTTTAGTCCAGCCAAACACAATGTTGAATCCGAATAATTCCTTTAATGCAGTAAAACAAAGTTAAAACACACAAGCGCTTTCGCTCAGAAAATTTCTGAGCTTTATCAAGTGACACCATGCTGTTACACCAGGTGTCTTATATAGTATGAGAATCCTTCAATTAATTAACAAATGCTGTTAATCAGCACCTTAAAGGAGCTGTGCGTTTTTAAACATACATCAAACAGTTCATTTAAAACCAATAAGTTAGAATGTAAAAATGACAATTATATATATTAAAAATTACATATTGCTATGTACATTATAACTAAGGTGTGTGTTTAAACCATGGAAATAACAAAAAACACTTGTCCACAATTTCCCTAACAGTTAAGCATTGCAGTATAACTTGCTTTGTTGTTAAGAAATTTTCTCTTTTTTTAAAAAACTATATTTAAATTAAATATGACATTATTATAAATATTACTCATAAAATTATGAACTTTAATAACAACAGTTTGCGTGGATATGTTATTGCTTTCCCAACCTTATTATCAAATCTCTAAAGAAAAGGGGCATTCAGCTGGTAGTGAAAGGGGGCTGGTGTGTTGTAAGTCACTCCTATGCCTAAACCTCTTATACAACACCATTACATCAAGAATGATATGGATGTCTTTAGTGCATTCTTACATGTAAAATACAACACTCTAGAGCCTAGCCCTCCTAAATTTCAGTATTGGTTTGATACTAATGGTACCGTTTTGCCTACCACTGACATGCATGGCAGAATACTGATTTTTGTTAGAATGGTCATTTTCAGTTTATTTTATTATTTTCTCCCCGATCCCGTTTGCGCACCGCTGCCCTATGCTTCAACAGCCGAGATTGCCGAAAAAAAATTAAAGTTGTTTTATTAATTTTTTAAACAGTTTGCAATTCCAATGGCTTTCTACTTGGCCATTGGCATGCTTCCTCAATAATATGGAGCCTTTATTTGGCGCTGTCATACCTCTGTTTTAGAATATGCAGAAATGTACTCGGTTAGTAACCGAGTGCATTTCTGCAGATTGCACTTGTCTTGCATGAACTATTGCAAGCTTCCTGGAATGCAATATCACCCAATGTGCATGGATTTCTCCAGCAAATTAGATGATTTGCATAACAGGGCTTAGTCCGTGCAAGATTAGTACTGGAGCTCTCATGCATGCCCCTGCTGGCTGTTCCTGGATCACACGGCAGACATATTGCCTGCGTGAGCTACTGCACTCATCTTGCACTTCGTGCAGGCTTTTGAGAATCTGGGGGTTAAAATATTGCAGTTTAGCAGACATTTTAATGCATACATCTTCAACAATTGTGCAAAAAATGGCAGATGCAGCCTTTATTCTTGTTACAAGCATTCTATGCAAACCTGTCATGTCCACGGGGTCAGAGTATTTTTTTAAGAAATAAGCAGCTTTTTTAATTGTAATTGTAAATGGTTATATTATAGTATTAATTATTTGCATAGGTTGTGTATGCATATTCAGTGGGTTGAGTTGTAACATTGTAATTCGTCCTGTTTCTGAGGTAATATAATTTCCTAGTTCATGTGGTCAAAATATTTTTTAAGAATACAGCAGCTTTTGTTTTTTTTTTATTTGAATTATTAATATTACACTATTAATCATTTGCATAGGTTGTGTATGCATATTCAGTGGGTTGAGTTGTGATTCTGCTATTATTCCTATAGAATTCTGAGGTCATATAATTTCCTAGTTTATGAGCATAAATTCAAACTGCAAGAGTTTAGTGTTTTGTTTATAGTATTCTACTTTTATTGTAGAAAATATCAGTGGTGAATGGATAAACTTCATAATGTGATTTATAAAATATTCGCAATATGTTTATCATTGGTACTAAGCAGTTATTGTGTACTTGTTTGAAAACCTAGCACGGTATGTTATCAGTAATATTTAAATGTGAATAAAGTATTTTGATAGACAAAGCTTAAACTTAATTATAAGGCATTTAAAAATCAAAGAACAGAGGAATGTAGTTGTTTGTTTTTATCTAATCTGTCTTAATTAGGTAGGCAAGTGTTTTGTTTTACAGAAGTGACCCAGAAACCGCTGGACTTCTTAAGTGACTCAGAATGAAATGGTACATAAGAGGATGCCATGGGAATCAAACAAAGGTCCACATGTTTGCAGTTACTGAGTTATTATTAGTGCAGTTTATGCAGTTGTTATTTTTTCTATACTTATTTTTTTCATTATGTTGTACAGAATAAATACCGTAAAACCTACACAACCATAAATGTATCATACTTTTGTAATTGACTTTCTATGCCACTGGGAGCTATCTGGACCCAAGATATCCTCACAGTCTTATCTTTATGGCAGTCTACTATTTTCACTGATAGAAGGACCGCAGCATTATCATATATCAATATCAAGGCCCAGTAGCACTTTTAACTTCTTTTAGGTGTCTTCTGCTTTGCATTTCAGGCAAACCTGAAGCATTAAGTGTTTATTCATTTCCTTTATAATTAAACAAATGTATGTAGTACTAAAACACAGTCACTTACATTTTTACCTTATGCTTTTACAGACTGAAAAGACAAAAAAAAGTGTATCTCATCAGAAAAAGGGGAAAGTAGAGCTTATATTATACTGTTGTATTATTGTTGGGGTCAGCTAAGACACTGAGCACTGTAGGCATTTTCAAAATGGAAAAAACGAGCAAGTGAAATCAAGACAAATAGGTGTCAATGATTTTCTGACTTAGCGAATATTCATTAGGTAGAACCATGTTCATTTACAGTACAGCCCTTCTGTTTCTCTTTACGCCTTGCACCATTTTTCATTCTGAACAGGCTAGTAGTACAGTGTCCACTAAAAATACTTATAGTTGGTAACTTTAAGTTTTACTGTTACTGCACTTAAGGAAAACTTCTCAGCCCTTAGAAAGTGCAAAACAGTGTAGATTATGTAGCATATTAACATTAAACATACTACTTGTATCTGGAGTCAGCATATGGCACTTACCTCCAATATGCTGACTGCTGAAAAACACCAGCTTGGCTGACATCTGTTGAGGTGAAATATTGACTGCCATTTGAACAGAAGAGACCATGTATGTTGGGAGAACTAAAAATATCACAAAGGACTTAAGTTGTGTCAGTGATTGCTGCTTTGCTCTACCCTCTTTCAGAACCACTTAACCAGCAGATCACAGTGATACTTTAACACAGACACACACATACACATACACACACACACACACACACACACACACACACACACACACACACACACACACACACACGCACACGCGCACACACACGCACACACGCACACACACACATATTCATACTCACAATAACTTACCCAACCCTCCAGTGCAACCACCCAGGCAGAGACACAGATGCACACACACACACACACACACACACACACACACACACACACACACACACACACACACACACACACACACACACACACACACACACACACACACACAAACATTCATTCACACCTAGACATGCGCACTAATCTGACTCCATTCAGACCTGTATAGACATGAACACACTTACACACACATGCACATATCTGTTGCTGCCTGTGTGACCTCTGGTGAAGATCAGGCAACTTGCAGGCCAACCAAGGTTGTAAGGGGAGTGATGTGATATACAGGGTGTACATCCTATGTAACAATAGTATTGCATGTTGCTGTCCTGGTGAGAAACTTTGACCAATTATCTGCAGTGTAACAGCACCCTGCTTCCATTAAATGGAGTCCTGTTTCCCCATGACTTAGCTGCTGTTATGTCTCTGCTCTTCAAAATTCAAGGACCTGTCTAATGAAGGATTACATAGGGGATAGTCAAAAATGCAGATATTTGAGTATTTAGGGTAGGTAATAAAGTTGCAGTGATGAAGCCAGAGGTCAAATGAACTTGAATGCGGAAATCAGGTGGGTTTAAAAAATATATGAACTTAAATATTTCAGCATCTTACTAGAGTAAGAGGTGTTGCATATCTAGAAGAAACTAAGGTGACGAGCCCTACTGCATGATATGGATGTTAGATGGTTGCACCAATGGTTTGTAACAAAATTTGGAAAGTAAAATCTTGGAAATGTGGTATGAAGGAGGAAGGGGAGACAGGAATACATATACGATGGGAGTGTACAGGAGCAAGAGAGTTGTAGAGAATGTGGAGAAAAGTACTGACATGTTCGGTACACCATAAGGTACATTTAGGGGGGTCTATATTAGATGATCGAACTTTCAAAAGTTCGACTGTCATATGGTCAACACCATATGATCGAACTTTTAAAAGTTCGACCATCTAATAAAAAAAAAATAAACTACACAAATAACCTACCTGAATGTTTTAAGCAGAGGGACAAGCCCCCCTGCACCCCCCACACCCCCGCTCTTTAAATATACCAACTCTGAGATTGCACTACAGTGCAGAAAAGGAAAATCTTCCCATTCTGTGCTGTACAGAGATCTCCATTAAAACATTCGGACTTTCAAAAGTTTGATCATACGGTGTCGACGATATGACAGTCAAACTTTTGAAAGTTCAGTCATCTAATATAGACCCCATTTAGGGTGCATCAACACCCCCTCCTAAAGTGACAGCACCAGAAAAACCTTCCCATCTGCCTAGTCTACTCCTCTCACTGAGGTTCAGTCCCTACTGACTAATTGTAGATGCACAGCTACCAATAGGGCCCTCCTCTTCTCACTTCAGAGAGACAAGAAGGCAAAGCTTCATCACTCCTCTTCCTCCCTTGTGCCAGCTTCCACAAATACCCAAGCCAGTGCTTGAACTCACATCATCTGTGCCAGAGTCAGGCTTTTATCTCTATCCTGTTATGTCTGTTTCATGTGAAAACTTCCTTAAAAAATTATTAAAAATCAAAATAAATTTTAATTATCTATGTTGTAGGTATGGCACAGGGGGCAAGAATGCAGAATGAGGTAGATACACACACACACACACACACACACACACACACATATATATATATATATATATATATATATATATATATATATATATATATATATATATATATATATATATATATATATATATATATATATATATATATATATATATATATATATATATATATATATATATATATATATATATATATATATATATATATATATATATATATATATATATATATATATATATATATATAAAATCCATTCATTATCTCACGTTTGTAATTTTGTGCATTTTGCATTACCAGTTTGTGAGATCAAAAAAAAAACACAGGTTCTGGAAAATCGTGGCATAGCAGCAGATGAAACATGATCTCAGAGTTAGTATATATAAGTAGCAATAGATGTGAAGGGTGCATGGCAGCTTCCCCACTGCTTAAAACATGAGTTTGCATTTTAGGGAGGGATTTGGTTAATTGAAATTCAATTGTTTGGGATGTTTTGTGGTTTGACGTGTGGGTATTCAAGGAAAGAACATAGATCCAGATCCATACACACACACACACACACACACACACAGATATATAGATATATATATATATATATATATATATATATATATATATATATATATATATATATATATATATTTATTTATTTATTTATTTAAATATATATAAAGTCAAACACACACATGCACATACACCTTCCATTTTAAATGAGTAGCATGTAGAAACCCAGTCCCCTGCAGGGTCAGTAGCTGAGAAAGGACCCATCCCCGATGATTTAAACTATTCATTTCCATGCCACCAGCTGATTCCTTCATTATTTAGACCAGAATCATACCTGTGTCTCCAGGGTTGCTGTCAGGCCTCCATTCATGTGTGTTGCAGAGTTACCTGATTAGCATTATATATCTGAAGTCTGAGATGAATCGTAGATGGTACAATATTGCAAACAATACCCTGCTTTTCAGCACATGGGTTGCATGGTATGAGGCCACAAAACATATTATGAATCTTGGGGTTATCACCACAGTATATCTTTAAACACGCAGGTTCTAAAATGATATTAGACATTGATATGTAGAAAAAATGTTGGTAGATGTTTTGTTAAGGTTGCAGATAGATCAAGTAGATCAAGAATCCAAAAGGGGAAGGGTTGCAACTTCCACAACATTAAGTCCATAATCAATTAACATAAATAATACAGCAGGAAACCTTACTCAGGTATCCATTACTCTGTCATTTCTTAAATACTGATGTGCACCCCTTCTAGAAAAGTGCTGGCTTTGGCATTAATACTAACCTCTTAATCCAGAATCAGCCATCTGTCTGTACCAGGAGATGCTTTTGGAAAGGGTAAACTACACACTCCATTAAACAAAGGAGAACTGATTTCTGTCTCTGTGATAATTCTCTCTTTGACTGGGCCTCCAGCTACTTGACTGCATTATCTTGCTCAGAATAATGGATGCAAACATCAAGACAATCCTTATGTTCCCTCCCACACTGAACATTGCTACAACATCCTATTGCACTGCATGTAATTGCCATATTACTGAAGCAATTGTACTATGACAGGTGTGTGTGTGTGTATACCTCCCTGTTTGCATGTGGCACAGATATAGAGCAACACATATCTCTGATCCTTTCAAGGTGTACGTTCCACATCTCTCAAGAACTGATAGCTGAGGGGGCGTGGCCAAGATGGCAAACTGCTAACAGCACAAAATCTTAACTCTGCTTTATTTTCTTTTTCTCTGACAGGATTTTATTATATAAACTTTATAAAAACTTATTTTCTTATACATTTTGAGTCTTTTAAGCAAATATTGGATAACTGTTTGAAAGAAAAATCAAGTTTTTTATCAGTGTTCTTTGATTTTTTTTCTGTCAGAAGTTTTATTGACTGTTGTGACACTCAAAAGTAAACACTCAAGACAACTCAGTGAAAAAGGAACTACCGTCTATAATGGGCAGTATCCAGGAGCTTTCTGTTAAATTTGATAAACTTGAGATCAAAATGGACAATATAAAAAAGATTCCAAGAAACAAACAGAAATGTTAAAACAGATCATAAAACAACAATCTGTCCAGATCTCAGTAATAGATGACACATTAAATGACCTGGATAGCAGAGTGACAGAGAGTGAGAATCACACAGAATTCCTGTTAAAACAAAATACTTTGCTTATGGAAAAAACTAGAGGACCTAGAAAGTAGATCTAGAATAAATAATATTAGGATATATGGAATATCAGAAAAGGAAGGAGACAATGTGTTGCAGTTTTTAACTAACTGGATGCCTAACATTCTAAATCTACCAGAAGTTCTCTCTTTTGGTATTGAGAGAGCCCATAGATCTCTTTCAACTTCTTCGAAGAAGAATCCTCCAGTCCCCAGATCTATTATTATAAAATTTCTCTCCAACCAAGACAAGGACCTGGTACTTAACACTGTTTGGGCTAATTCTCCAATAAAAATAAATAACAACACTATCAGGTTTGACAAAGACTATGAGTGATGTTCCTGCTAACTACCACATCAATAGCAGCACCTTAAGTATGCACTCAGTGATGAGATACCTGGGCACACAGGTTGACAACAACCTTACCTTTGATCATCATGTCTCCACATTGGTAAGAAGGGCATTCTATATTGCTCAGCTCATACGTAAGGGCATTGCCCCCAGAAGAAAAGAAGTTATAACCTTCCTGTACTCTTCCCTCATCAGGTCAGTAATTGAATACAATGCCTGTTTTGGCATGTATCTTTCCAAGCACCTGCAGCAATTGGACAGATCACAAAGGTTCCTCAAAAGGAGAATTTGAGGTCTTCAGCATCTGTCCAATGTGGATCGTCTGAAATCACTGTCACTTTATTCTGTTTTATACAGACTACTCAAAGTTGATATCTGCCTTGCATATAAGGCAATCTTTGACCCTGCTTTACTGGAAATGCTGCATATCTGTAAGTCAAATAGTAAGCAGGTTATGTTACTCACTCTAAGGACCTTAACCTGGTATGTAACATTAATAGAACCTGCTGGAGAGATAGATTTGTCTCCCAGAGGTTACCACATCTTTGTAACACACTCTCACTTCATGTCAAACAGAGCACCTCATTGGCCCTCTTCAAATGCAATCTGGACGATTGGATGGGTAACAGTAAATTCACTTTGCGGGTTCCACCTGTGTCCCTCTTAAACAGGGTCAATAGATGCTGATCATGGAAATAAGGGTAGAACTTGGCTAGGCTTGTAAGGGCTCTAGGGCCATTAGCCTTGCAACTTCCTATGATTCTATGATCCTATACTGTAGCTGTTATGACCAAAAGGAAAGCATGTATTCCATTCATAAAAGACTTAAAGAAGCTAAACATTAAAGTTCAACTAATTTGTCCAGCCAGAATTAGGATCTTTTTACCAGAAGGTGAGACAACCTTTAATTCTCTAGATGATGCAGTGGACTCTTCTCAGAAAAAGAAACTTTTTGATCAATCAGAAAATATGGATCGGACTCTTGTCAGCTTAAATAGACAAGCAACAAGAAATGGCTGATCTTCGAAGGACAAAAGTAGTAAAAAAAGTAATGTTGCTCTCATTTTCTTTTTTCCTAAATAGCTTTCTCATAGGTATTCAGTTTTATCATCTCTTATAGTTCATCATCAAATACAAGGTAAAAAAAAAAATATATATATATATATATATATATATATATATATGTATACTTTATCAAAATACCTTTAATATAGTATCTGAAATAGTGTATATATGTTATTATTACTATTACTTATAAGTCCCGTTATTATTTTATTTTAATTCTCTAACATTATTTTGAAACATAGAGATTAGTGTGCTTGTGGTGGGGTGGGGTGTGTATTGACAGTATCTGAGATAGTGTGTATATATGGGTTCATATGAATCCATCGACAGTTCAAAACATCGACAGCGAAACAGCAACAGCGAAAACACCGACAGTTCAAAAGCATGACACCGCATACACTCCACACGAGTACAACAACAATTAACAAACAAAACAAATCCCCACTCCATAACCCACACACACCACACTAGCAAACCAAAATACTAATAAACCAACACTAAACCTTACATACACAACTATCGACAACCCTAACCCAAACCCTAATCCTAAGGTCCTTCACTATCGCACACTCACCTAACCCGCACCCTAACCCTAACTCACTTAACCCACCCCTAACCCAAAAACTATCACTACTACACACATACCTAACCCGAGCCCTAACCCTAACTCACTTAACCCACCCCTAACCCAAAAACTATCACTACTACACACGTACCTAACCCGAGCCCTAACCCTAACTCACTTAACCCACCCCTATCCCCACAGACCGACAACATTGCAATCTTACCTTACTCGCACCCTAACGTCCGTCACTACCACATAAATACACATCCTCTCCCCATTTCGATGTTCTCAGCGTCGATGTTTTCCTCCGTCGGTCTTCTCGCTGTCGATCTTTTGCCGTCGATGTTTTGAACTGTCGATGGATTCATATGAACCCGTATATATATATATATATATATATATATATATATATATATTAATATCACTATTACTTATAAGTATCTTTATTATTTGATTTAAATCTTCTCAAACATTATTTTCTAACATACAGAGTAGTGTGTATGTGTGTGGGGGTGTATATCAACATGTTTAACTAACCCACTTAATTTATATATACTTTCTATACATAATTTCAAGTAATCTGTTTTTTATTTTTGGTTATTCTATCTGGTGAATGTGGGTGTATGTGATAAGCTTTATCTATATGTAGCGGTTGTTGTGATGAGTGGTTTTGGCTGCATGAAAATCATTTATATACATTACTTCACTTTCTTTTATTAGTTTTAACTTGTGTGGTGTTTGTCCATTACTTGGGCTCTTATTCAAAGAATTATAGATGCTATTGACTGTTTTTTACAGTAACTGCTTCTTTTCAGTCGCCTTTCCTGCCTAGTCTTACTTAAATTGCTTTAGACAATGGGCAAACTGTACATCAGTACCCTGATTGGAGAATGAACGTTCTTCAGCAGGGTATTAATATACAAGCAGTGCCTGGTAAAAAACATGTCTGGCACTTCACGGCAGCATATCAAGCTGCCATGGAGCTCGGACTGAGAAAATGGAATGGCCGCCATTATTTTATGCTCACTAAGCAGTATTTTTGCTGTTTAGTGGGTGTAAAATATAAAAAAAAGAAGTCAACAACAAAAAAGGTGTGTATGTGTGTGTTTGTGTGTGTGTGTGTGTGTGTGTGTGTGTGTGTGTGTGTGTGTGTGTGTGTGTGTGTGTGTGTGTATGCATACATGTCAGTGAAAGTGAGAGTGAGAAAGCCATAATTTTACACTCACTGAGCAGTGCTTTTGCTATTTAGCTAGTGTAAAACTAAAAAAGAAAAAAATTAAAATAAAGTGTGTGTGTGAGAGTGCATGCATATATGTGAGTAAGAGAGACAGAGTAATCGACTGAGCGAAACAGAAGTGTGTTTATGTTTCTGCCTGCATGTGGGCATGAATGTGTGCATGAAAGCAGAGAGAGACTGTGTGTGTGTGTGTGTGTGTGTGTGTGTGTGTGTGTGTGTGTGTGTGTGTGTGTGTGTGTGTGTGTGTGTGTGTGTGCATGTGCATGCGCATCTGTGTGTGAGAGAGAGAGAGAGAGCGTGCTGCATGAAATGCATTTTGAACTTTAAGCCTCATTTATAGGAGGTGAATTTTTAGAATGTTAAAATGAGCAGCAGAAAAACAAAAATAGAACATGTAAAATTAATCTATTAATTTTAAAACATGTGTATGTAGTTTTTTTATGCTCATTATCTTTTAAATTGCAGAATAATGAAAAGAAGAAAATGAAAGAAGAATACAGTGGGAAGAAGAAAAAGAAGACATCTGCAGACATAAAGACACCTGGTACTAATCTCTATTTAGGGACATCTTGTGGTCATCCTAATTATAGTTCAGTTAAAGTTATGTTCTTTATATAAGTACAGTGTAAATATAATATACTCATGCAGCAGATCATCACAGTACAGAGGAATGTGTCATTTATAGTGATGAAAATGCTTGTTTAAAACAATATTACTAGTTTTAATATGTCAAACGTGCTGAAAAAGCTAATATACCTTTAATAATAATGAATTAGACAGTTACTGCTATACAGAATACTTCTGATAAACAAAGAAGTATCTATTACAGCAATGGAATGTCCTCTACAGTTTCGCTGGTTCTGTAACATGCTACCTGTTATATTGTACACATAGATATTTACATACTGTCAGAATGGATTTTTGATTATTCAGTCTAAGCATTTCGGGACTTGGCATTGTGAGTCTTGATATTTTAAAAGGTTACTTTCCTTAACTAATCCATTATTGTCACACACCTAACATATTGTTTTGAATCCAAATTTCACTTATGGAAGTGCAAACAATTAACTTCTTTTCTAGCCGTGTCTTATATTCCTAACATTTCTAACTTTTGCATTGTTCAGGGGCTATCTGGTATTTTCTACCTGGGCGCCCTCAGAAAACAGCTTATTCACAAGAATAGATAGTTTCATTAAATAAGATCTAATAAGTAAAATAACTGATCTGCTTCTTGCAACAGACAGTGACACACCTAAAGGTTTAATCTTATTAAAAACAAAACAAAACACATAGACCATGGGTGATCCACAGGTAATGGAAGACCTGAGATATAAGACAAAGAGGTAGTTAAGCACCAAGACTGTTGGTGGAATACAGAATACTTACAAATGCATAGCATGAAGAAAGCTGATAGCATAGTAAACAGAAAATGGCATGTGCCTGTGACACTGCCAGCCCAGCTATCTTGAATTTTGTAAATAATTCTATGTCATTTGTGAATATTGATATGATTTATACGGAAGTGTGTGTAAAGTACTGAGCTAAAATGTAACCATAGCATACCATATACTGGAAAAGAACAGAAATGTATATAAACTATATACCTGTGCAAATGTATGTTTTAATAGTAGAAGCTGGAACATACAGCATTTACTTGCAAAACTTCAAGATAATAAGTTGAAATTAAAGTGTTTTATGGTTGTGTTATCTCTCAGTGAAGCAGACACAATGTCTAGAGCTAAAGGTTTTTCTATTGTCTTGGAGAGAAGTATTTACTATGTTTAAAATGTAAAGTGTTTTATTGCTGTGTGACTTCCTAGCAGCTACACATCTGAGAGATATGCACTTCTCACACAGATATGTTAAAAATTCTGTTAGGATGTGTTAGCATGGGAACTGAAGGCAGGTGACAAAGAGTGATGTCATCCAAGTTGACCCAGCAGTAATGTTTGATAGTAATTTAAGAACTCTCTCAAAGAAAGACTGCATTTTGTATTTTGTCTTTGACCTGGAAACATCCATCATCACCATCATCTGCACTTGCCTTGCTAATAGTAAGTAACTAGGGAAAAGTAATTTCTTTTACATATAGATAGGAATATAGTAAAGTTTAGTTTATATGTTTCTGTATTTATTTGAGACTGTCCTGCAATGTTGTTTTAAAATATTTCCTGTGATTCTGAACTCTGAAGTAACTGTGTTTATTGAATATTGTCTTGTTCTGTTACTTACTATTAAATATATTTAAACCTATCTTTGTGGCTGATATTTGTGCGACATGTTTAAGCTCTTAGAGTACTTGCATATGTATTTGGTGACACTGTACAGGCCACTCCTAAATAGCCTTGGTCTTGGTCACACTTACCATTTGGATAATACTAACATTACACAGTAAGATCGGGCACCCTTTGTAAGGATCTTATGGTAGCTGATAAGTAAGAGTGGGTTGGTGACAGTGATAATTACCTTATAGTCTGGGCAGAAGGGGGCAAAGCTAGTAAACCTGCACTGGCCTTTCCTAGTTGTGTGTGTGTGTGTGTGTTTGTATATCAATCAAATCTCAAAGTGTATGTGTGTCAGCTACTTGAGCAGGGACACTGGTTGGACAGAGAGGGTGCTGGTAGTCTTAGCTTGGCCACTTGTTTGAGATCTTAACCCTATAGCTCTGCCAGTGGGGAGTCTTATTGGAGACCTGGAAAAAGAGGGAGAAACCAGCCCTAGAATGACTGTGATCTATGTGTGTTCTTAAGGGAAATTGTACTTTAATGTGTGTGTATTTGTCATCCTCCCATTGTGTACATCCCTCTCTGTTGCCAGTGGTGAGGATTGAGGCTCCTTGATTACTGGGCTAGTCCACGGGCATCATATATTAATTGGTGGCAGTGGCGCCATATCCACATTGCATGTTAATTGGTTGATAGTGGTGAGATAGCTAGATCCCATATTAGTTGGCTTGTAGTGGTGTGGATATTGAATTCCTGTAGCCTGTGTACACTGGTCACTAAAGGTGCTTGTACTCTCAATCAGGCACACAGAGAACATTTACAGTTCATATCACAATTGTTTTATTTTATTCTTTTTTCTTTGTTAGCTTAGTTAGTCAGGGATAGCAGGCAAGCATGTCAGCAGAGGAGTATGGCAAGCTGACAAGGAGCTAGTTCGCTGAGATGTGCCAGGCTAAAGGACTGGTGCATGCCAACATGACTAAAGCAGACATGATTGCAGCTTTACTTCCAGCTGCATTGCAGAATAGCAACCAGGAAGACAATCAGACTGGCCTTGGAGATGTACAACTCTCAGAAAATGGACAGCTCAACCTTTCCACAGCGGATTTAAAAATCCATCTGGAGTTAAAGAGACTTGAACTAGAGGCCAAGCATTTAGAAATAGAGGCAGCAGAGATAGTGAGGCATCTACAGACTGAGGAAAATGAGAAATTGCAATGTCTGAAGGCTGAGTAAGTTGAGAAACTGTGACGCCTGGAACCTGAGGAGAATAAGAGGCATAGGCAACATAAAAAGGAGATGCTGACTCTTCACCAGATTCATAGAGGTAAGAAGGAAGGGAGTAACCGAACCCCTGAAGCAACAAAGGTCAGTAAATTTCTTCCACAAGTTACAGAGGGGGATAATTTTAATAGTTTCATTCATATGTTTGAGAGGATATGTAAACAGTATAATATTGACCAAGGGCTCTGGGTATGGTTCCTGACCCCCTTATTACATGGCAAAGCTGTAACTGTAATTTCTAAACTGTCTGATACTGGTTGTTTAAATTATAATGCTGTAAAGAAATGTCTTTCAGAATGTTTTAAGCTAACACTTGAAGCTTATAGGGAAAAGTTTTGTGAACATAGACACAAAGCAGATAAAAGTGTGTGTGAATATGTTGCTGAACTAAGCACTTATTTTCATAGGTGGGTGAGTGGATGTCAGGTCACCACTTTTGAAGGGCTGGCAGAACGTTTGGTGAGGGGACAAGCCCTTAGCATGTTGCCTGAAGACATCACAATGTGGTTAGCTGATAGACAATGCACTACTGCAGATGGGTTGGGGAAGAAGGGAGATGTATACCTAGCAAGCAGGGCATCACAGCACAGGAAAGGAACACCCAGTGCTGCTCATGGGTCTAAGAGAACCCTTGGTGGGCAGCCCAGACTGCTTCAACAGAGTCTGCCAGTAGCAGAGGAAGCTACTAGTCCAGGTACACATCAAGGACCAACGGTTACATTTTTTAAATGTAACCAGTAGGGCTATGTAGCATATGGATGTCCATGGAGGCAAGGTGGGGAACAAAAGGTGGAAGAGTTAGTACTCAGGAATGACAAAATGCCAGCAGTAAGTTGTCCTGAGAAAACAAGGGAAACAAACTACCACAAGAGGTTATATCCTAGCTTAGTGAATGTAAAAAAAGGCCATGGCTAAGAGAAACACAGCCTCTGACTTAACCATTGTGATGCCTGCAATGGTTACAGAGGAGCACTACTTGCTTGGGCAGTCTACTCCAGTCAGAGCTTTAGGAGGGACCCCATTCCAAATACCTTTGGCTAGTCTTCACCTTGACTGGGAGGGTGGAAAAGGAAGCCAGCAGGTAGGTGTGTTTGAGGATATCCCTGCAGATGTCCTGACAGGGTATGATTTTGATAATGCAGTACCCTGTGTGCATGCAGTTACATGCACACAGGCTTTGAGACAATCATGTGGGTCTTGTAGCCTGGGGGAGACCCAGACACGCCGCACACTTGCAGCCGGGACTGGTGAGGTAGTTCCTTTAGGGGGGAAGCTACCCTGTACTAGTGAGACTGAAGGTGAGCAACAGCTGCTTGTAGGTACTAATGTTCCCTTGGACAGAGTGACTGCAAGGGCAGACGTGAGTAGTAGTATTTAGGCTGACAGTCAGGGACAGCTGTCAGTGGATGCTAGACTTCCTTTGGAAGGGGAGCTGGGAAGGGTTACAAAGAGAGAGTTGAGACAAGCTCAGCTCTCAGACCCTACATTACAAGGTCTGAGGTAAGTAGCTAGTGAGGCACCTGATTCTCAAGGGAAGGGGGAATCTGTATATTGGGACAAAGGGTTATTGTATAGAGAGTGGACCCCTTAGGGTGGGCTAGAGGGTGAGAAAATGCAGCAGTTGGTAGTGCGCAGTGCCTACCGTCTGGCACTTCTAGCTATTGCCCATGGTATTCCCTTTGCAGGTCATATGGGCATAAAACATACAAAGAGGCATATTATGCAGAGCATTTATTGGCCCATGATTTTCAGAGATGTAACAGGGTACTGCAGGACATGTGAGCAGTGCTAAAAGGTAGGCAAGGCAGGAGACAAGTGTAAAGCTCCTTTGATGCATTTGCCTGTGATGGAGGAGACATTTCATAGAGTAGCTACGGATATTGTGAGGCCTCTGAGTACCCCAAGTTCCACAGGGAAAAATTCTATCCTAGTGGTAATAGATTATGCAACCAGATACCCCGAGGCAGTGGCTCCATCCTCCACTGAGGCAGAAAAGGTGGCAAATGCTTTGTTAGAGATTTTCAGCAGGGTAGGTTTCTCAAAAGAAATACTGACTGACAGAGGTGCCAATTTTTGTGTCAGACCTGTTGGCTTGTCTGTGGAATTACTGTGGAGTAAAGCAACTAAAGACCACCCCCTACCATCCCCAGACTAATGGTCTTGTTGAGAGGTTAAATTTTACACTCAAGTACATGCTACAGGCATTTGCAGACCAGTTTAAGAGGGACTGGGACAAATATTAGCCCCAACTGTGGTTTGCTTACAGAGAGGTGTACTAGGAATCCACATTTTTTCACCCTTTAAGTTGTTGTATGGGCATAGGGTAAGGGGACCGCTAGATTTGATTCAAGATGAGTAGGAGGGTGAGTGTGAATCCCAAAAGGAGTCATTTGTCGCGTATGTCCTAAACCTCAGGACAAGGCTCAGGGAACACATGGGCTTGGCCCAGGAGAACCTGGCAGAAGCACAACAGCAGAAAAAGGTCTGGTATGACAGGAATGCTCGAACTAGAGGGTATGCTGTAGGGCAGCAGGTAATGCTTCTCATTCCTGTCAGACACAATAAGCTGCAGGCAGCCTGGGAGGGACTCTACAAGATGGTAAGAAAGGTCAGTGATGTTAATTACATGGTAGAACTGCTAGACAGGAGGCAGGGGCACAAATTGTAGCATATTAACATGATGAAATCTTACTATGATGGGGAGGCCCCTCTGCTGAGTATTTGTAGTGGATGGCAGGAGGAGTCTGAGGGGGATCTGGTCTCAGCTTGGTCACCTGACTCTGATCTTAACCCTATAGTTATGCCAGTGGCGAGTCTTATTGGGGATCTGGAGAAAGAGAGAGAAACCAGCTCCAGACTGACTGTGATCTCTGTGTGTTCTTAAGGGAAATTGTACTTTGCTGTGTGTGTACTTGCCATCCTCCCATTGTGTACATCCCTCTCTTTTGCCAGTGGTGAGGATTGAGGCTCCTTGATTACTGGGCCAGTGCACAGGCATCACATATTAATTGGTGGCAGTGGCGGGATATCCACATCACATATTAATTGGCTTGTAGTGGTGTGGATATTGAATTCCTGTAGCCTGTGTACAGTGGTCACTGAAAGTATTTGTACTCTCAATCAGCCATGCAGTGAACATTCAGCATTCATATCACAATTGTTTTATTTTATTTTATTTTTTTGCTAGCTTAGTTAGTCAGGGATAGCAGGCAGGCATGTCAGCAGAGGAGTATGGCAAACTGACAAGGAGCCAGTTGGTTGAGATGTGCCAGGCTAAAGGACTGGTGCATACCAACCTGACAAAAGCAGACATGATTGCAGCTTTAGTCTCAGCTGCAATGCAGAATAGCAACCAGGAGGACAATCAGACTGGCCTTGAAGAGATATACAACTCGCAGAAAATGAACAGCTCAACTTTTCCACAGAGAACTTAAAAAATCCATCTGGAGTTAAAGAGAATTGAGCTAGAGGCCAAGTGTTTGGAAACAGAGGCAACAGAGATAATGACACATCTAGAGACTGAGGAAAATGAGAAATTGCAATGTCTAAAGGCTGAGGAAGATGAGGAACTGCAACACCTGGAAGCTGAGGAGAACAAGAGGCATAGGCAACATGAAAAGGAGATGCTGAATCTTCACCAGCTTCATGGGGGTAATGGGGAAGGGAGTAACTGAACCGCAGAAGCAACAAAGTTCAGTAAATTTCTTCCACAATTTACAGAGGGGGATAATTTTAATAGTTTCATTCATATGTTTGAGAGGGTATGTAAACAGTACAGTGTTGACCAAGGGCTCTGGGTACGGTTCCTGACCCCCTTACTACATGGTAAAGCTGTAACTGTAATTCCTAAACTGTCTGATACTGATTGTTTAAAGTATAATGTTGTAAAGAAATGTATTTTGGAATATTTTAAGTTAACACCTGAAGCTTATAGGAAAAACTTTCGTGAGCAGAGACGGAGGGCAGATAAAAGTGTGTGTGAATATGTTGCTGAACTAAGCACTTATTTTCATAGGTGGGTGAGTGGATGTCAGGTCACCACTTTTGAAGGGCTGGCAGACCTTTTGGTGAGGGAACAAGCCCTTAGCATGTTGCCTGAGGACATGAGAATCTCGTTACCTGATAGACAGTGCACTACTGCAGATGGGTTGGGGAAGAAGGGAGATGTATACCTAGCAAGCAGGGCATCACTGCACAGGAAAGGGACACCCAGTACTGCTCATGGGTCTAACGAAACACATGTTGGGCAGCCCAGACTGCCCCAACAGAGTCCACCATTAGCAGAGGAAGCCACTAGTCCAGGTACACATTCAGGACCAAAGGTTAAATGTTTTAAATGCAACCAGTAGGGCCATGTAGCATATAGATGTCCATGGAAGCAAGGTGGGGAACAAAAGGTGGGAGAGTCAGTACGCAGGAATGACAAAATGCCAGCAGTAAGTTGTCTTGAGAAAACAAGGGAACCAAACTACCACAAGAGGTTATATCCTAGCTTAGTGAATGGAGAAGAGGCCATGGCTAAGAGAGATACAGCCTCTGACCTAACCATTGTGAAGCCTGCAATGGTTGCAGAGGAGCACTACTTGCTTGGGCAGTCTACTCCAGTCAGAGCTTTAGGAGGGACTCCATTCCAAATACCTTTGGCTAGGCTTCACCTTGACTGGGAGGATGAAAAAAGAAGCCAATAAGTAGGTGTGCTTGAGGATATCCCTGCAGATGTCCTGACAGGGTATGATTTTGATAATGCAGTACCCTGTGTGCATGCAGTTACATGCACACAGGCTTTGAGACAATCATGTGGGTCTTGTAGCCTGGGGGAGACCCAGACATGTGCACACTTGCAGCCGGGACTGGTGAGGTAGTTCCTTTAGGGAGGAAGCTGCCCTGTACTAGTGAGACTGAAGGTGAGCAACAGCTGCTTGTAGGTACTGATGTTCCCTTGGACAGAGTGACTGCAAGGGCAGAGGTGAGTAGTAGTACCCAGGCTGACAGTCAGGGACAGCTGCCAGTGGATGCCAGACTCACTGTGGAAAGGGAGCTGGGAAGGGTTACAAAGACAGAGTTGAAACAGGCTCAACTCTCAGACCCTACAGTACAAGGTCTGAGGTAGGTAGCTAGTGAGGCACCTGATTCTCAAGGGAAGGGGTAATCTGTATATTGGGACAAAGGGTTACTGTATAGAGAGTGGACCCCAGAAGGAGGTCTAGAGGGTGAGAGAATGCAGCAGTTGGTAGTGCCCAGAGCCTACCATCTGGCACTTCTAGCCATAGTGCATGATATTCCCTTTGCAGGTCATACGGGTATAAAACATACAAAGAGACGTATTATGCAAAGCATTTATTGGCCATGATTTCCAGAGATGTAACAGGGTACTGCAGGACCTGTGAGCAGTGCGAAAAGGTAGGCAAGGCAGGAGACAAGGGTAAAGCTCCTTTGATGCCTTTGCCTGTGATGGAGGAGACATTTCATAGGGTAGCTATGGATATTGTGGGGCCTCTGAGTACCCCAAGTTCCACAGGGAAAAAGTATATCCTAGTGGTAGTAGATTATGCGACCAGATACCCTTAGGCAGTGGCTCCATCTTCCATCGAGGCAGAAAAGGTGGAAAAGGTTTTGTTAGAGATTTTCAGCAGGGTAGGTTTCCCAAAAGAAATACTGACTGACAGAGGTGCCAATTTCATGTCAGACCTGCTGGCTTGTCTGTGGAAGTACTGTGGGGTGAAGCAACTAAAGACCATCCTCTACCATCCCCAGACTAATGGTCTTGTTGAGAGGTTAAACTCTACACTCAAGTACATGCTACAGGCATTTGCAGACCAGTTTAAGAGGGACTTGGACAAATATTTGCCCCACCTGTGGTTTGCTTACAGAGAGGTGTGCCAGGACTCCACATGTTTTTCACCGTTTGAGTTGTTGTACGGGCATAGGGTGAGGGGACCTATAGATTTGATTCAAGATGAGTGGGATGGTGAGTGTGAATCCCACAAGAAGTCATTTGTGGCATATGTCCTAAACCTCAGGACAAGGCTCAGGGAACTCATGGGCTTGGCCCAGGAGAACCTGGCAGAAGTACAACAGCAGGAAAAAGGTCTGGTATGACAGGAATGCTCGAGCTAGAGAGTATGCTGTAGGGCAGCAGGTAATGCTTCTCATTCCAGTCAGACACAACAAGCTGCAAGCAGCCTGGGAGGGACTTTACAAGATGGTAAGAAAGGTCAGTGATGTTAATTACATGGTAGAACTGCTAGACAGGAGGCAAGGGAAACAAATTGTAGCATATTAACATGATGAAACCTTACCATGATAGGGAGGCCCTTCTGCTGAGTATTTGTAGTGGATGGCAGGAGGAGTCTGAGGGGGATCTGGTCTCATCTTGGTCACTTGGCTCTGATCTTAACCTTATAGTTGTGCCAGTAGCGAGTCTTATTGGGGATCTGGAGAAAGAGAGAGAAACCTGCTCCAGACTGACTGTGATCTCTGTGCGTTCTTAAGGGAAATTGTACTTTGCTGTGTGTGTACTTGTCATCCTCCCATTGTGTACATCCCTCTCTTTTGCCAGTGGTAAGAATTGAGGTTCCTTGATTACTGGGCCAGTGCACAGGCATCACATATTAATTGGTGGCAGTGGTAGGATATCCACATCACATATTAATTGGCTTGTAGTGGTGTGGATATTGAATTCCTGTAGCCTGTGTACAGTGGTCACTGAAGGTATTTGTACTCTCAATCAGCCATGCAGTGAACATTCAGCATTCATATCACAATTGTTTTATTTTATTTTTTTGTTAGCTTAGTTAGTCAGGGATAGCAGGCAGCCATGTCAGCAGAGGAGTATGGCAAACTGGCAAGGAGCCAGTTGGCTGAGATGTGCCAGGCTAAAGGACTGGTGCATACCAACCTGACTAAAGCAGGCATGATTGCAGCTTTAGTCTCAGCTGCAATGCAGAATAGCAACCAGGAGGACAATCAGACTGGCATTGGAGATGGAGAACTGTAATTTCTAAACTGTTTGATACTGATTGTTTAAATTATAATGTTGTAAAGAAATGTATTTTAAAATGTTTTAAGTTAACACCTGAAGCTTATAGGAAAAAGTTTTATGAGCATAGACACAAGGCAGATAAAAGTGTGTGTGAACATGTTGCTGAACTAAGCACTTATTTTCATAGGTGGGTGAGTGGATGTCAGGTCACCACTTTTGAAGGGCTGACAGACCTTTTGGTGAGGGAACAAGCCCTTAGCATGTTGCCTGAGGACATGTGAATCTGGTTAGCTGATAGGCAATGCACTACTGCAGATGGGTTGGGGAAGAATGGAGACATAAACCTAGCAAGCAGGGCATCACTGCACTGGAAAGGGACACCCAGTGCTGCTCATGGGTCTAAGGGAACCCGTGTTGGGCAGCTCAGACTGCCCCAACAGAGTCCGCCAGTAGCAGAGGAAGCCACTAGTCCAGATACATGTCCAGTACCAAGAATTAAATGTTTTAAATGCAACCAGTGGGGCCATGTAGAATATAGATGTCCATGGAGACAAGGTGGGGAAATACCCTTTGATTTGGCATGTTAAAAGTTGGCAAGAAAGTGGTTTAAGTTTTCCAAATGTTGAATTATATGCCAAATCCATAATTCTCAATTTAATATCTCTGTGGTTAAATTCCTTTTACCAATCCACTTGTAAATCCATTCATTAAATATTAATCTGTAATAACAGCTATGTTGTAGAATCTTTCTCTAAATTTGTAATTAATACATTTTACTGGGGCTTAAAAGACTTATGTTTAAATTAAAAGAAAAATACTATTCTTCTCCCTTCAATGATTACATCCTTATACATTTTAAAAGATTCATGACTTATAATTATATAGCTAAAGATTTGTCATTTTTATTGTTCCCTATATCAAATACTGAGGGTTGTTTAGGAACTTTTCATATAAACAATGCTAGACCTTAGAGATGCAATTTTAATCTTTTGGCATCAGTTCTTAATTGTAAATAAATCACATAATACAGATTATCTTCTTGCAAGACATTGTTTAAAAAATAATATTGGATGACTATACAATCTTGTAAAAATATGTTAAGGATAAAATCAAAATCTCCATGGATTTTCAAACAGTAAATATTCCAAAGATACCTGAGGGTTCTTTTTTCAGAATCAATAGTAACTCAAATAAGAATAAATCATATATATCAATAATTTATAAAACAATAAGATAAGAGATTGGTTCCACAGATTCATTATTTTGGAATTACTCAACTAAGATTAATGAGAAGGCCTTTTTTTTAACTCCACACATAAAGTGACTTTAATATATAACTATGGGAAAATTAATTGGTTTCATATCATACTGGATTGTAAAACAGTAACTCCTTTTTATGTTGAATTTAGACATTTTGCCCAAACTTTGTGGACAGATAATTGTATCATTTCTAACTTCTTGATGTTATTTAATGCTCAAGTTCCTGATTCCATCCCTAGGGTGCAGGTGCCTCTCCTTTGGTCCATTTTAGCTATAGCAAGAAAAATAGTCACAAAGAATTGTAAATGTAAAACTACTCTTTCTTTCACTGAATTCATTAATTTAGCAAAAATGTCTGTAAAAAAAGAATTGTCAACTGCCAACATGAGAACTTCTAATATTGCTCACCTGTTTAGATTTTGGTCAGAATTAAATGATTTACTTGATACATTTTAACAATTTAGTTTTCTATGTTTGATTTAATTGTGGACATTTGTAAATAGTTATGTTGTTACTCTATTTATCTTTAAATAATTTTGTACAATCTTTGTTTTAAAATTAATAAAACGTTGTTTTAAAAAAAGAACTGATAGCGGATTCAAGGCCTGTGTCTTCAGGTTGCTGCTGCCTTTCTTCCTCTTGCTTTCTGATTTCTTTATATGTACAACCATAAAAGCAGCTCTAACAAGACTTATGAGTACCTATTCATCTTTGCTGTTCAATGTATGTTATTCTGTATCTCTGAATTATGTGGGCATGTATATCCTTAGTCCAGTTACTCAGACAGATCATTTACACTTCACTGCATTGCATGGTGCGCTATACATTATGTTATTGCACTGGACAAGACAATGTTGTGTAAATACTCTTTTTCAGACATCATTGCATCTAGTTCAGCAGCATTACAGAGGTCACTAGTAGCTTGGATACGAACCCTCTCCCCACATGCCAGGTCACCTTCACCAAATAAATACATACAGAACCCATCACCATTATTTTATCATTATCCACCAAGGGCCAGTGCCCTGTCTGTCACATACTCATTGGCAGTGCCACCATGTACCTCCTGGTGCACAGACCTCCAAAGAGCAGCAATGTTTCTCATACTCCCTCACACACTCTTCTCATTCATCATACTGAACTACACTCTTCTTAACCACCTTCCCCTTCACTTATTTACCTTTACACTACTTTTTCTTACTACCCCTCTTTTCTTACATCAACACTTAACACCTTTTATCCCCCTGTCCAACAATAACTCTGTTAAGATACCATGTGAGGCTCTTTTGCCACCACTGTTATATTTCCAATGTCTTAACTAATCTATTTGTGAATATTTACTATTTTTTTTCTTATTTTTATCTGAATTCCTCTGTAAACTGTACATCATTGTAAATTTTTATACTATGTATTACCTTTGTTCTTCACCTGTATTGCAAAATGTGAATGCATTGTTTTCATTGTATACTGTTTTTATGGAGCTTTTCTCCCCAGGGCTCCATTGAAAATGGGTTCTTCTAGGCCGAATGGACTATCATGGTAAACAAACTGTAAATAAATAAATAAATGTTTATTTATGTATTTGTTTATTTGTTTATTTTACATTTGTTTATCAGGAAAGTCCAACCAGGCAAAAAAGCTGCCCTTTTTCAATAGAGACCTGAGCAGAAAAGTTAAACACAGAAAAAAATCATAACATATTTAACAAAAAAAAATTACAAACTAAACACAACTAAAGAGTAGTACAATAAGACTGATTATACAATGAGGACGTATTAGTATTCTAAAATGTGCAAACTGATTGGACAAACCAATCAGAATGCTCATTGCAAATCGAGAAATACACACAGGAAGAAGTTCCATTACTTCACTTTTTCTATCCTGCTAGCAGAGAATTTAAAAATGTTAAAAAAATGAACTTTTTCTTAAGTAAACTGCTCTGCAGAGCCCAACATAATACATTAAAATAACTAAAAAAACACAAATTTGATACCAAAATTTCCCCTACAACATTTCTGTGGCATACCTCACTTTCTCCTACCTTTTGACTCTGACAAGTCTCTGATTAGTTACTGACTTAATTCCTCAATGATATGGCAAAAAACAACTTTTATGAAGATCAAACCAAAAAGATGAAGTAAACATGGCATACAACCACTAAAACACCCACTTTGCCAAGCCCAAAAAGTCATTAATACAGTAGAAGTATTCCTGAGATGTGCAAACACATGCTGCTTTATATTCCAGGTATGCTGGTATGGAATAACTGTCAACCATTACTGAATTTGCAGAATGTCCTTGATTTTGTTTCATATTCTTGCCCTGTCCGTCATAAAAGTTAGGACTTTTGGTAAATTACTGAAGACTGCAATCATTCAAAATGCCAGACATTAGAGTTTCATGCTTCTTATTCTTCAGAAAATGCATGTTGATAACAAAAGTTGCTGTTCTTATTAACTTTCAAAGTGAATTAAAGTAATATATAAAAATTGACCCTAGGTTTGGACCTTTGCCCTTCATTATTTGGCTTTATCCCTGATTCTTGAAGTTGAGATCAATGTATGTATACCCTGTTATAAACTTCCTTTTCTCAAATCATGGCTGTCTATATTAGTGTCAGTAGCTATACCCTCCCAGCAGTTATTCATGTGTTATAATGCCCTTCTAAAAGAGCGTGTATAGGGCATTCCCATGTAAGACCTCTGCATTATGGGTGCTGGCAGAGGTTTAGCACACAGAAACAGACACACACACACAAACATACATACTTTCTGTACATGGCCACAGTAGTCACATACTATCTGAAAATTCATGGAGTGGAAATTCATTTAGTTGATGTCTGCTGCAGTGCCCTTAAGAATGAGTATACAGATACCAACTTTGTGCAGTCATTAGTATAGCTGAGTCTGTGAAGCCCCAAATTATAGTTATTCACCCTTTCTAATTTGAACCATGTACCATCCATCATGTCTGAAGACTGGAGAGCTCAGTCGGTAGAACATCAGCTTTTTAATCTGAGGGTTCAGAGTTCAAGTCCCTGTTCAGCTGTACCTCTCCTTAAGGGGGAGGGTTGGCTTAATGATTAAGGTGTTTACCTCACAGAGTCAAGGTACAGGATTTTATTCTCACATTTTGGGAAATTGGCTAGGCTTAAAAGTGCCCAGAAGGACAGCTAGCCTAGTCGACCCAAATCCAATGGATTTCAGAAGAAACTAGGTAAACTAAGTAATGAAGGGATAATGATGGTAGATGAATCAGACAGGTAAAGGCTCCAAACATTTATTGAAAACCGAGCACAGCAAAGAAAATAAATTGCTTTGCTGTGCCTGGTTTTTAATAAATGTTTGGAGCCTTTATCTGTCTGATTCTTCTACCTTCGTTACCCCTTGGTTACTTAGTTCAGCTAGCCTAGTACTTAACTATTAACCTGTAAAGCCCTTTCAGAACTGTGAGACCAGACCCACAAGTCCTGGTACTTTGAAAAATAACCAGTGATTCAAACAAAAACTTTGATTTCTGAAAATTGTTATTATATTTTTGAAACATTTTTGTAGAAGGATTTTGCTATCCTGCAGTGCCAAGTTATGGGATACTACTTGTATATCCTAATTTTGAGACATACTCATAGGTGGCCTTAGGCATAGGCCAACTAGGCAGCCGCCTAGGACACCAGTCTAGCAGGGGTGCTTTTCCAGCATTTATTTGGTGTAGGTAGACCAGGGTGGGGGCACCGGGTAATGTGGTGGGGGGCGCCATGGAGCCCTTTTGCCTAGGGCACCAGTTGACTTAGGGCTGCTCCTGGATGTACTTTAGTGCAAGAAATATACTCTGACATGACAAAAGCCTTGAATTCACTGTATATTATTCCTATTTTCACTTTAAGTTATGCTGTTCTCTGTTTCACAATTACACTCTTCAGAATTTCAGCAATCACAAGTTGATTTTGGTTACGTGAATGTATTTATCTAAATATGAAGACATGCAAGTGAGGAACTGGTGAAGGATTCTGAAGGCAGCTACTTAAGATCTGCCAGAGTTAGCACTAAATTGGAACACCTTGGAAATGTGCATGTAGTCAATATGCTGATTACTGTTACAGTTTTGGTTTGAAGTAGTATTAGGTGCCATGGGTACCATGAGCCTCTGTGTTGCAAAATAGTTCATAAAACATTCAAGGATGGAGCTATCAATACAGTACTGGATCAGCTGTTCATTGGTGTTGAGCACTGTTTATAGTGCCGGTTGTTGCATCATTGTTGTCATATTCTCTTATGTCTGCATCCCTGAGCCTGTGACACTGGTTGAACAGCAGGTTCCAACATTCTAATGGTGATGGTATAGAAAGTTAGTATGATCCTCAATGAGAGGCTGACATTCAAGGATCAGATGCCAGCTATAGTCAGATCATGTTATCATCTGTGGAATACACATATATTAAGTATCTTATACAAGAAGAAAACATATTTACTATGGCTCAGGAATTGTCTCCATTGTCTTGACACTGTACATTGGACTCCCAAATATGAACTGGATGAGTTCCGAGGATGGAGAATTCAGCCACTTGGCTATTGGTGGTTGTGTCCCTCTACTACCACAAGACACTAGTACCGTACGTTGTACGTTGGTTTCATGTTAATCTACAGAATTAGCCATGCAATTCTGTCATTGAGTTACAAAGCCCTCCATGATATGGGTCCCACTTATGTTAAGGAGCTCCTAGTGTCATATTGCCTTGCCAGGCCTTCCGCTCAACTGCTCATGAAACGCTAGTGATTACGAGGTGCAAGATGAACACTCCCTGTCTTTGCCATTTTGTATAAAGCACTCAACTTGTGTGATTCATTACAATGGCAGCTATAGGAGGGCACTGATCTTGGTGAAGCTGTCTAAAACACATCAGGTGGTATTTATGAACATGGTGTACAACTGTGTACTGATGGTACATGGTTGAAACACTTAGAACAGGCTACACATTTCATACAGGTTCCCAACCACCCTGGAGTAAAAATGTACACTACCATGTACCTAAAGAAGTCCAGGAATGCTTCAGGTATGCAAATGAAGCCCTGAACCTTCCTCCATATCTCACAAACCTGTCTATCACAGAGGACAGAGTGAAGGAGTTGCATAATTTTACAAAGTACAGATGCATACCTACAGCATTTAAGGTGTCTGTTCACACAGTGATCCTGTAAGAGCAACAACATCATCTGTAAATGGAATGTCACTTCAGAGAAACATAAAATGGAACACAGGAATGTAATACCACAGAAGCCCATCACCATAGCTGGCCTATCCCCAACACAGCGACAAAGCTCAGTTGCCACCAATAACAACTGTAGCAGTATTTAATCTCTTAGGAATCTCCACAGTCAAAACTTTGATGAATCAGCCCTTCCCACTGGCTTTGGAGCACTCAGGACTGTATGTGCACTGCTGTATATAATGGGATGTGACACAGTCAGTGGGAAAACCACATGTGGACATTCATAAAGAACAGGAAGTTATGCACTCCACTAATCTATTCTTCTAACATTGAACAAATAAATTCTGTGAGCAGTACAAGCATGCAATACACTGATAACATTGCCTGTACCAGCATCAGCAAAGCCCAGTAAAGATGCACAATTCATGCATCAGCAAGCAAGCTGTTAGATTTCCGTATTGCCACAACCCATGGAAAACACTTTCAGCATTATGTTATGCAGAGAGCATTGCTGTCATTAAGCAGACGTGGCAGCATAGACTATTAACAGACTGATCTCCAAGGCACCATATTTAATGAGGCAGAGTGTCCATGCCGTTGTCTCAATAAGCTGTGTGGGCATCAGCTAACACCAATTATCCTTCTCAGGATATGCCGTGCTTAAACAGCTCCCACAGGCTGCATTTTACCTGACCAGATATCCTCTTGCTCCATGCTTCCACAGCTCACGTAGCACTATCAAGATTCATAACACTGCATGTGCTATGGAGATCAGGTAAGACAGAGAGCTGTCTGTGGTATGCTCCCAGCATGATCTATGCTCACCACTCATAGGGTTACTGCCTCACTGGGAAGGTCGTAACATTAGGGCAATTCTGTTTTATAAAACACCATATTATCACATCCACATGTAGTTCTGACTGTACATGTACAATTTAACTGACTGCTTATGATATTTGTGAATCCACTGAATTTTTTTCACATGGCCTAGGACAACTTATTCATCATTTTTAGATTTTTAGCATGCTTTATCTCATAATGTTCATGATTTCATAATTTATTGTATTGTTTTCTCGCTTTTATTTTACTTATCTGTATTTAGTTTAACTGTGCCTAGGACTGTCTGATTCTGTCAGATCACAGCCAACTCCTATGGCGACCTCATAAGTAGCCACCACTATTGACAGACTGTACTTTGCAAGTAGGAAATGGAAGTAGATTGCAAGTCCTATCTTTCATATCAGAAACACATGCACATGCACACATATACACAAACACACTACACATACACCTATGGACAATTTTCCATCATCAATACACCTACTGCATGTCTTTCGGTTGTACCAGGAAACCATACTTGAGAAACCCCATGTGAACATAGGAAGGACATGCAGATGCCATACAGAAGGCTGCCCAGGCAAGAACTGAATCTAGCAGGTTATCAATACACCTACTGCATGTCTTTCGGTTGTACCAGGAAACCATACTTGAGAAACCCCATGTGAACATAGGAAGGACATGCAGATGCCATACAGAAGGCTGCCCAGGCAAGAACTGAATCTAGCAGGTTATTGCTGTGAGATGACAGGATTACTCACTGCCTGCAACAGGCACATAAATAAAAGCTGAAGTTAAAATTTCATGTTATTTCACTTAAATGGACAACTCAGCAGAGAGTGTGTGTGTGTGTGTATATATATATATATATATATATATATATATATATATATATATATATATATATATATACAGAGAGAGAGAGAGAGAGATACTTTTAATTACCTAGAGGACTGTAAGGCCACATACTTTTGCACTTTTCCATTACTGGTAGAGACATGGCTTCAGGTTTTGAAGAAGAAATCTTGAGCATTCTTTTTCAATTCTTTGGTATCTTGCAGAAAGGGTAATTGTGTAATCCATGATATGATTAATGAACGAGCCTGAGTTGTTGATTTTGCACAAGCTACATTACATTACAAGCATGTTTTTGCAAAGCTGGTTTTAACAATGACCTTGCTTGCTGGTCTCTGATTCGAGTTATTGCTAAAACTAGTGAGAAGTTCAAGATAACAAAAAAAGTAAAAACTAACAAAATGAAGTTTGTTTGTTTTTTATAATGTCTCCACAGTTATGAGTTATACTTTCTGAGACATATGAGTTAATACCCCATGGCCTTAAAAATCACTGAGGCACCTAGTAAGGGATTTGAAATACAGACACATAAGGTCCAATACAATGCAAACAAGTGAAAATTAGTATTTGATTAAGTATTATTAAAGGCACATAAAATATCACTCAGAGTGTAATTTCCTTAGAGGCCACTTTAAATGAAAAAGATCTTCTTGTATTTTTCATTGGCTATAATGATATGCTTGATGTTTAATTAAAACAGATTGAGCACTGGATGATGCATACTTTAAACAGTTACTGTTGCTGCTTTTGTCCATCTCAGTCTGCTTTGCACAGGTGTAGCTGAATGCCATTCATTACTGTACACCTTCCTCTACAGGGCAATGAGCCTGTATGCAGCTCCCAGCATTTATATCTTGCAGCTTTGCACCTCTGAGTGCGATGAGTATACAGATAAGGGCAGCACTCTTGAATCTTTCTGAATAGCTCAATCTACATATTGCAGTTGGAGGGAGAGTCTCACGTACAGGCTTACATGGTATCATGCACTTGCATGAGCACCTGTAGTGCATATTGAGCATGCATGAGTGGGTTAATGTCAGAATGAGGCTCATTGCATTTCATGTTATAATATCTACAGGCAATGGGGGTGCCAAAGAGCAATGATGATCAAACAGATTCACACACGCTAACACAGCACGAATTTCTGTCATATCTCACTCCTTTAAGTTACCTTTACAGCAAATTCATAATGGCATGGGCCGTTTTGCACCCTGCCACAAGTTGCACTACTAAGCTGCCCTGTGTTGCATTGCAATTCTCAAACCATGAAACAGGCATGGCTGCAAGACCAAATTCCATGGTATGAGACCAGCAGCATGGTCATGGCATCCAGTGGCAGTGTGTCTGGAGGGCACCCTGCTGGTATGCTAAAGAATCCAAGATTTTCCTGTATTTGTTACACAGGGATCACTGGGAACACCTGCTTGGGGACTCTTATAAGGGTCCCCCAATATAAGGTGGATGTCTGACATTGCCTCACCAGGGCAGTTACTGATGCCACTGGTATAACCCTCTCTGACAAATAGCTCAGACACCACTATAGTGGCCTGCAGTGGCAGACATGTTTCTGAATCTCAGGAATTGTGTTACCATTTTTTCTTTAATTTGGAGAAGCTATACATAGACAAACTAGTTTTGTGGCTATGGGGGTTATGATAGTCCCTTCATGTGCTAACCAACAGTTAGCTTATTAAGAAGAACACCATGTTTGCAAGTCTGTCTTGTGGGATAATATTTAATTTTTTATGTTTTATTGATAATACTTTTTTAATATAAGCAGGTAGTGTTGCTGACCTGGAAATGTTGATAGCATATGTTAATCATTCTACAGATTTTACAAATCTGTACCTCATAATGAGTACAACAATATTAATTTTATTGATTTAACTCTTTAAAGAGATTGGGAAACTGTGTATTAATATTTACCATAAACCCTCTACTAGGAATTTGTTTTTACATTATACAAGTAGCTAACTTGTAAATATGAAAAATAATTTTCTTAAAGTTTGACAGTTTGCACATCTAGATTTTCTTTTTCTGGTAAGAGATGTCAGAAAGAAAAAAAGAAAGAAAGAAATTGCATTATGACAACACAATTTCCTGGCAAAGGGCACAGAATAGGTTATGGGTAAACCTAAAACTTTATATTCTCCTTTGTCTAGTTTGGCTGTTGATGATGAGCCAATAGTCACTAAGCAAGTTACTATCAGTAAGTCACAAGCCATGGTGGTTACATAATAGTGTTGATTTAAAGTCCGTCACTGAATAAGTAAAAACAAATTGGCATATTCGACTGGCATCTACAGAGAAGGGGCAAGTGGATGCATATGTGACTGTTACACTGCATAGAATGAACACTGATTTGAAAAGTGGTTTTCATAAGGCAATGATCTCTTGGGAGACCATAGAAACCCCTAGTTATAGAAGTCATGGTACATATCCTTGTAATATGTGTTGGTAGTAGAAGTTTATAGCTAATCACTACTGGTATTATAGTGTGTCCACTGTATGGACCTGTGCTGTTAGTGACTGTTGTAAATGCAGTACCACACAGATTATTTATATTGCAGAATGCCTTTTTTGTTCTGCTTTTTATGTAGTCAAGAATGTATGAAAATTGTGTAGAAGTGTATATGAGCATATGCATGCAATTTGTAAGAAGTGCTAGCAGTACTTTTGCAAAGCATAAAATGAGTTATGCTTCTTTTGAGGGTTTTTTTTGTCTCTATGTCTTAGATCATGTCATATTCAGTGTTAGGAGAAGTGATATAGAAAACGAGCTTTACTGTAGAAAATATTGCTGATAAAATGCCAGGTGTGAAAAATATTATCAATCTAAAATGCAATTTAAAACAAAATATTTGTGTATTGAGCCACGCGTTCTTAATTTGTTGATTTTAATTATGTGATGTTAGGGTATTTGGTACCTAATAAATAATAACCAAAAACAAGGTGTAGGCACTCGAAACAAACAAGTAAATCCAAGAAAAGTGCCCAGGTCCGCTTGTAGGTATACCACACAGTTTTATTTCACAGAAAAAACAAATCACTTGATAAAGTGAATCATTAGCAGCAATGTCTCAAACAAATAGCAGCAATATAGCAGCAAAATCTCAAACTAAATAAACGCTCTTGAATACACTTAGAAAACTGCGTTTTCGTCAACAAAGACTTCATCAGCAGTTTTCTAAGTGTATTCAAGAGCGTTTATTTAGTTTGAGATTTTGCTGCTATATTGCTGCTATTTGTTTGAGACATTGCTGCTAATGATTCACTTTATCAAGTGATTTGTTTTTTCTGTGAAATAAAACTGTGGGGTATACCTACAAGCGGACCTGGGCACTTTTCTTGGATTTACCTAATAAATAATAATTTCTTAGAACATTTAATCTGATTGAGTTGTAGTCATTATAAGGAATGTATTCACTCACTGCTGTTTTAATAAATGCACATGAGCTACACTACCAATAAAATGCCGTTTCTGCATGTAAATGCTGTCATCTTGTTAGTTCAAACATGCATGCATCTTGCCACAAAGCTAATTAACCTTGAACTACAACTTTTATGTTATAGCATTTGTTTTACGAGCACTGATTGTTGTTCTGGCGTACTCAAAATAATATACTACACACAGTTTTCTTACCAAGGCACACCTACCACTTTTCCAGTTTGTGCCATTACTAAAGCGAGGCCACTGAAATACCTTTTATGAAACAGCAGCAAGTTTCAGAATTCACCAAGACATAAACTATTGTAAACTTCAAGTGGCAGCACAATATTTCATGTTGTTTTAACATAATTAAATTTAAAGCTCAGTATAACCAACTAAATATTTAGTTTTAAATTTTCCTGTTGAACTTGAACCTTTGACTGAATTCACATAAGTAAAATCAAATATGATTTTTTTGTCCTTAAACTAGTATCATTGCTGGGTATTTGACTGCCTCTGAAAAGGGGCACTTGCAGCTAGTCAACTTTAATTGATCACTATCTTGTTAGGCATTTTATTTATTTATTTACTGGCATTTGATTACTGGGAGAGTGAGAGTCCGACTGGGTAGAAGCCAATTTTCAGCAGTAGAAAAGTTCCAAACTATTACAAAACATTTTAAGAACAATAATTTTACAATCTTCAAAAATAAAACAAAACATCTGCAGTTTAAATAATTATAAGAAATTAGACATAATATAAAAATATTAGTTAAGAATCGAAACAAGTTATATGACAACAATTTAATATTTAGAGAATTAATGGTAACCATTGAAATGTTGGGACTCACTCAGAGACTGAATGGCCAAAAAAGCGACTTGCATACATTAAATCCAAAACGGCCATTTCCAGAATATTCCCTTTTTCTCTGAAGAATGGCAATTTCGGAGTTGGGATAGATAGATAGATAGATAGATAGATAGATAGATAGATAGATAGATAGATAGATAGATAGATAGATAGATATACCAAACTTTTGGGAAGGCTAGGGGTCTTGCCCCCCACACACACAAATTGGGGTCAGGGGGTCTTGTCCCCCTACAAAAAAGAAATTTAAAGGAGAAGAAAGATGCTTGAGATTTGATCTTTGCAGGATTTTCAGTCTTTTTTTTTTTTTCAGTGTTTTGGAACTCATCATTTTTTAGTGCCGACATTTTAATAGGGAGTCATATTTAACTCTATTAAATTCACTGTAGCTTTTTTGCAGCTCTACCTTTTCAATGCCTCAGTGTGCCACAGTAGCCATTGTCTGTTTTTCCCATTATCCATGCCTGTTACTAGGCTATTCATCTGCCAAACAGATTACCACTGTTGTCTAGTAAAAATATTCAGACATACTTTGGCATCTAGTCAATACAACTAGGCCATTATAACTATGAGAGACAAGGGAGAACATAATGCAGTGTCATTTCAAGACCTTACTTTGGAAGAGGGAGAAGGACAGTCACATCCTGCCCTCACAGGGAGAAGGAAAGATGTGCATGTCTCACATACACACATACACACACACACACACACACACACACACACACACACACACACACACACACACACACACACACACGGACACACACGGACACACACACACATACACACGTGCATGCTTGCATGGACACATATGAAATACATGTACACTTATCCATCCATCCATCTTCAACCCCTATTCCCATTTTGCACATGGGTCGGGGTGTCATATTCAATAGTGACAATCATCTTCAGCCAAGGTTTACACCACCGGGTGGCTAGCCCTGCCATGGTAGTTCATCTGTACCACACACTTGCACACACACTTGCACCTATGGCCAATTTAGAGTGTCCAATCCACCAACTGCATGAATTTGGAATGTGGAAGGAAACTGGAGCACCTGGAGGAAACCTACATGACCACAGGGAGGACATGCAGACTCCACACAGAAGGTACCCCAGCCAAGAATTGAACTGGCGAATGTCTTGCTGTGAGGCAGCAGCTCTAACTCCTGCACCACAGCGGACACCCTCGTGTACATACTGAATTTCTGCAGCAGTCAGACACCTCTATTTTCTCCTAGGTGTTTCTTTTGTGTCAGCATTTGTCTTTACCACCCCTGTGAAGGACAATTTTTATTGTATAATCCGCTCTTCTCTCAGATTGGGCTCCATGTGCCATATCCATTGCTGAACTTATTTTGGTGGTGTTTCTAATGAAAAGCTAATACTTGCATGGCTGACTGGCTGATGCAACCTAAAATACTGCATGCTTTTAAAGTAGTTACTCTTTTATTTATTTGTTTA
Source organism: Protopterus annectens (assembly GCF_019279795.1). Taxonomy (NCBI): domain Eukaryota; kingdom Metazoa; phylum Chordata; order Ceratodontiformes; family Protopteridae; genus Protopterus; species Protopterus annectens. The sequence goes on from NC_056739.1 coordinate 632,570,478, forward strand.
TTTATCTGGTAACTTATCCAAAGCAGGTATCAGACATGGGCTGATACAGAATACAAGAGCATAGTAAATAAGATTGCAGGCCACATATGAAAGAAGCCAAACAATCTGTCCTGTTATCCCTTGACTGATGAACATTCCTCTTTCATTTGTAGAGTATAATCTCTATGAGTTACATTAATGTACACTTACATAGCTAACTTGTTCATCACTGAAGGACTACAGTCAGTACTTCAAGTGTGTGTGTGTGTGTGTGTGTGTGTGTGTGTGTGTGTGTGTGTGTGTGTGTGTGTGTGTGTGTGTGTGTGTAAATTTAAACTCTTTAAGAAATTCATAGTCCCCTTTTTCCCATTTTTTGCACATGGCGTCAGGGTATCACATCAGTAGTGACCATCAGCCAGAGTCAATGTTTACATCACCAGGTGGTTAGCTCTGCATCAGTTGTACTTCCATACCTCACACATTCACATACTCTCACACTTATGGCCATTTTAGTGTCATATTAACTTACCACGTCTTTGGAATGTGGGAGAAAAATGGAGCACCTAGAAAGAAACTCACATGAACACAGGGAGATCATGCAAACTCCACACAGAAGACACCCCAGTTGAGAATCAAACCAAGTAAACCTCTTGCTCTGAGGTGGCAATGTGAATGTTTCTCAGAAATCATAGAGTGTATTCACAAATGCAATCTACTGCAGCCAGTAAAAGAACAAACAGAATTGATCTCTCAAGTTCTATGCATCTGCTATGGTACCCATAGGTATTGAAAACACTGGAATGTTATTCCTTTATGCAGCTTGCATATTAATATTTCCAGAAGAAATCCTTGCTTGCTCTCTTGTAAAGCCGGTCAATCATCAAGCATGGGCTGCACTGGAACACTTAACACAAGGCTGAGCTTACTTCTAACAATATCATCAGAACCTGCTATAAGCAGGGAGAAACACCTCATGTCCACTTACAGCCCTCTAAAGATATTGCGTGTTTTCTTGACTAGTAACATGCCTCAGGTCCAAAATGGTGTTAACAACTTACTTACCAGTGTGATTTCAAAATGAGAGCCATGGTTCCCACACACACAACCACTATATGCTTTCAGTACTCTAATAATGTTTGAATCATACTTTTGTTAAGGTGCATTACAGTGAAAACAGATAAGGCCCTGTGTTCTACCCCTGGTTTGTAGCCAGGTTTATAATCATTCTGTTGGCAGTAAGCTAGTTGAACCAATCTTTGACGCTGAAAGCCTTAAAATGTGAAATTTGAAATTATACAAAATCAGTTATGAAGAGAAGCAAAACATCCAGCCAGAATATGCCATGGGTAACTTATTCGTAAATAAACATTTATTTATTTATTTATTTTACATTTGTTGACCGAGTTAGTCCGTCTGAGCTGGAGTAGCCCTTTTTCAGCAGAGGCCCGGTGAGAAAAGCTCCAATACATTAAACAATACAGTAGAGTTAACAAAAGCAATATTACATATAAGTAGCAGAAGCAATGGTTCAATAAGATTATCCAAAAAAATGTATACACTTAAAAAAAATTATTTACAAATCTTAGTTTAAATTATGACAATGAGAGTAAAGACCTGTTCTTAGTTTTGTAGAGATAATTAATTTATCATTTTTGGCCTATGTTACTGTAGGGTGTAGACAACAGATCATTCAGAGAAAATGGGTTGGGCTAGAAGCATACATTTGAAGCTTAAACAAAAGGTTTGAGGATGGTGTGATGAGGAGGGGTAGAGGATGTTAATATTAAGAGAGAGCAGAAAATGAGAAAAAAATGTTTATGGTCTAATAATGGGTAGTTTACTGTTTGGGAGGTGGTTTATGGAGGGTGAATGCTTAGGCAAAACCAGAGAGTTTTCAGGTGTTCTTTAGTAGCTGCTTTAGGACGAGATAGTAAACTAGTTTGAAGGGGAAGTTTGTTCCATGCTATGAATGGGTGATAGCTTTAGAGATTACATCCAATCTTACTTTTAGGTTTATAGACAAGTAGCAAATCTTGGTCTGAGCTACGGAGTGACCTAGTTGGAGAGTAGTGGGTTATGTAGGAGGATATGTTTGGGCAATAGAGCGGTTTATAAAGGATAGAGTGTATAATCTGAAGCTGTGAGAGGAGAAGGAGGTTTGGTAGCTCCAGCCAGTTTAATAGTTTAAGTGAGATGCAGTGATGGATTTTGTAAGTATATTTTGCAGTAAATCTAGCTACCTTGTTATAGGTTGAATCTAGTTTGTCTAGGAGTGTGGTATTAAGGTTTGTAAATATTTGGGATCCATATAGTAGACTGGGTAGGAGATAAGTATGAGAGAGAGCTACTTTTGATTAGAGGTGAGGACCGAGGTACTTTTTGTTTTGGTAAAGAAGGCCTAGTTTCTGATGAGTTTTCCTGATGCAGTTGTTGATGTATATATTGAATTTAAGTTGCTCATCTATAGTGACACCTAAGAGTTTAGGACCGGGTTCAGCTTCTATTGGAGTCTTATTAAGGGACAGTATAGGGAAGGTAGATTTAAGATAGCTTAGATATTTTGGGGAGAAAGAGCAAGAGTTTGTTTTTTTAGGGTTCAAAATAAGGTGGTTATTGGAGAGCCATGTTTCCACTGATGTGAAGGCAGCCTGAGTAGCTGAGAGGAGATTAGAGGGAGAGTCCGAGATAGTGATCACAGTAGAGTTATCTTTGTATTGAACAACTGATGAGTGAGGGCATGGAGTAAAGAGTAAATTGGTAAAAATGTTAAGCAGTAGTGGGCCCAGTATAGATCCTTGGGAAACGCCCATTTTTACAGGGAGAAAGGGGAGAGTGCAGAGAGACATTTCACTGACTGTAGTTGATCAGTAAGAAAGCTGGGAAACCAAGAGACAGTCGAAGGAGAGAAGTTTAGATTAGTGAGCTTAGTCAGGAGTAGTGGATGTGAAACTGTGTTGAAGGTTTTAGAGGTCTAGAAATAAGCAAGAGACAAGTTTGTTGTTACCACGAGCCTGGGAAATAGCACTGGTAAAGGAGATAAGCTCTGTGGTTGTACTATGTTTAGGGCGGAAACCATATTGAGTGGGAGTAAGTAGGTTTTCCTGTAATAGGTATTGCAGAGTTTGCTTGTGTATGCATTTTTCAAGTAATTTAGAGAGGTGACAGAATGGCTATAGGTCTAAAGTTAGAGATTTCTTGGAAGTTACCTACCTTATGAATAGATATGAAATATTAAGGGGTCAACTCACTTTATAAGATCTGCATGTGAAACATTTCCTGTGCTGTTCAATCAAATCTAATACAGATCCAATGTTTGCATATTCTGCAGCAACACAGAAGGGTCTATCACATGAAAAGTCTCTGAGAAATCTAGAATCACAGCAGTGCTTAATGTTCATCCCTCATACACCCTAAGGATATTATTAGTTGGGTAAGAACAAACCATGGACATAATCAGTCTTCTTTAACTTTATGCACAGAATTATTTAAGTCCTCTATGTGCATTTAGCAATCCAGACTTCGCTACTGTACCATTCCGTAACTGATTTTCCATATCTTAAAAATCCCCTAGCCATTCTTACTCATGTGTGCTAACGCTAACCCTGTTCCTAGCCCCAACCCTAAATATTACCTTCTGCAAAACCCTTCTCTTAAGAGTAACACTATTTAAAGTATGTTTGATGGTAGTGTTTCTTTTTTAACGATTTTGCGTAACTGACTGCAAAGAGCAAGTGTTTGCTTTCCTTTTACAATTAGTACATTGTGGGATATGGTTTGTTTTTGCAGGTTTCAGTTTTCTGACATTTGCAGACTCAATTAGTCAAGGAAAGCATGTTTCTGTTTCAGAACTGATTTGGAGCTGTTCAAGTTTTTCTTTTGCATTTGTAACCTTTTCAGTCAAACATTTTGTGTGTGTGTGTGTGTGTGTGTGTGTGTGTGTGTGTGTGTGTGTGTGTGTGTGTGTGTGTGTGTGTGTAGATATATATATATATATATATATATATATATATATATATATATATATATATATATATATATATATATATATATATATATATATATATATATATATATGGGTCCACTATGTAATTTCGAAATTCCAAAATTCAGTATTTTGAAATTACATAGCCGAAAACTCAAAGTTCCGAAACCGACAGAAGCGCAAAATTCTAAATCCCGAAGCACGGAGATGTTGAATTTCTGCTTCCACTGGTGCAGTGTGTGGATGTATCGGATGAATTTAGGTAAGTTTGTGTGTGTAAATAGGTTGGTTAGGGGCTTTAATGTGTGTAAGTGTGTGTTGTGACTGTGATGTGTGTGGGACTGTAAGATGTGTGTGAGTTTCGTTTGTGTTTCTGTTTGTACGATCTCGGAGTTAGAATATATAAGTAAGGGGGTGTGGGAGTGCAGGGGGGCTTGCCCCCCTGCTTATATATAGTGTAGATGCATTTATTTAATTGTGGGGGGGAGTTTTGTGCTTGTTTATGTGTGTACTGTATGTGTAGTGTAGTTTCGGCATTTTGAATTTTGCAGTTGTGTGTTTTCGGAATTGTGAGTTGTGCTTGGGTTTTTGGCTATGTAATTTCGAAATACTGAAACCCAGCCACTGGGGATGCACAAACCAGTGCATTTCTTTGTGCCGGTCCCAAGCCCGGATAAATGGGGAGGGTTGCATTAGAAAGGGCATCCGGCGTAAAATTTTGCCAAATCATACATACGGACAACAGTACAGAAATACATACCGGATTGGTCGAGGCCCAGGTTAACAACGACCACCACCAGTACTGTTGGCCAACAGGGTGCTGGCAAAAATTGGGCTGCTATTGGCCGAAGGAGGAGAAGAGGGGAAAGGCATGCCTGAAGGCAGGTAAAGGCTAGGACTGTGGTAGTGAGGTTCGGAACTTTGAATGTTGGCAGTATGACTGGTATAGGGAGAGAGCTAGCTGATATGACAGACAGAAGGAAGGTTGGTATATTGTGTGTGCAAGAGACCAGATGGAAGGGGAGTAAGGCTAGGTGTAGCGGAGGCAGGTTCAAATTGTTTTATCATGGTGTGGATGGGAGGAGAAATGGCATAGGGGTTATCCTGAAGGAACAGTATGCTAAAAGTGTTTTGGAGGTGAAAAAAGTGCCAGATAGAGTGATGTTTATGAAGCTGGAAATTGATGGTGTAATGATGAATGTTGTTAGTGCATATGCTCCACAAGTTGGGTATGCGATGGATGAGAAAGAAAGATTTTGGAGTGAGTTGGATGAAGTGGTGATGACTGTACCCAAGGGTGAGAGAGTGGTGATTGGAGCAGATTTCAATGGGCATTTTGGTGAAGGGAACAGAGGGGATGAGGAAGTGATGGGTAGGTATGGTGTTAAGCAAAGGAATGCAGAAGGTCAGATGGTAGTGGATTTTGCGAAAAGGATGGACATGGCTGTGGTGAATACGTATTTTAACAAGAGGGAGGAGCATAGGGTGACATAAAAGAGTGGAGGGAGATGCACACAGGTGGATTATATCTTATGTAGAAGGGCCAGTCTGAAGGAGATTGGAGACTGTAAAGTGGTGGCTGGAGAAAGTGTAGTTAGGCAGCATAGGATGGTGGTTTGTAGGATGACATTGGTGATCAAGAAGAGAAGGAGGAGTGTGAGGGCAGCACCAAGGATCAAATGGTGGAAATTGAAAAAGGGTAATTATAAGGTGGAGTTCAGGGAAGAGTTAAAACAGGCACTGGGTAGCAGTGAAGAGTTACCGAATAGCTGGGTAACTACAGCAGAGCTAGTAAGGCAGATGGCTAGAAAGGTGCTTGGTGTGACATCTAGAAAGAGGAAGGAGGACAAGGAGACCTGGTGGTGGAATGAGGACATACAGGAGAGTATACAGAGAAAGAGGTTGGTGAAGAAGAAGTGGGATTGTCAGAGAGATGAAGAAAGTAGACAGGAGTATAAGGAGATGAGGTGCATGGCAAAGAGAGAGGTGGCGAAGGCTAACGATAAGGTGTATGAAGAGTTGTATGAAAGGTTGTACATTAAGGAGGGAGAAAAGGACCTGTACAGATTGGCTAGACAGAGGGAACAAGCTAGTAAAGATGTGCAGCAGGTAAAGGTGATAAAGGATAATGAGGGATACATACTCACAAGCGAGGAGAGTGTGTTGAGCAGATGGAAAGAGTACTTTGAGGGGCTGATGAATGAAGAGAATGAGAGGGAGAGAAGGTCGGATGATGTGGGGATAGTGAATCATGAAGTACAATGGATTAGCAAGGAGGAAGTAAGGATAGCTATGAAGAGAATGAAGAATGGAAAGGCTGTTGGTCCCGATGACATACCTGTGGAAGCATGGAGGTGTTTAGGTGAAATGGCAGTGAAGTTTTTAACCAGATTGTTTAATGAAATCTTGGAAAGTGAGACGATGCCTGAGGAATGGAGAAAAAGTGTTTTGCTACCAATTTTTTAGAATAAGGGTGATGTGCAGAGCTGTAGTAACTACAGAGGGATAAAATTGATCAGTCACAGTATGAAGTTATGGGAAAGAGTAGTGGAAGCTAGGTTAAGAAGGGACATGATGATTAGTGATCAGCAGTATGGTTTCATGCCAGGAAAGAGCACTACAGATGCGATGTTTGCTCTGAGAGTGTTGATGGAGAAGTACAGAGAACGTCGGAAGGAGTTGCATTGTGTTTTTGTAGACTTAGAGAAAGCATATGACAGGGTGCCTAGAGAGGAGTTGTGGGGTTGTATGAGGAAGTTGGGAGTGTCAGAGAAGTATGTAAGAGTGGTACAGGATATGTACAAGGGTAGTGTGACAGTGGCGAGGTCTGCAGTGGGAGTGACGTATGCGTTTAAGGTGGAGGTGGGATTACATCAAGGATTGGCTCTGAGCCCTTTCTTATTTGTAATGGTGATGGACAGGTTGACAGACAAGATCAGACAGGAGTCCCCGTGGACTACGATGTTTGCAGATGACATTATGATCTGTAGTGAGAGTAGGGAACATGTGGAGGAGACCCTGGAGAGGTGGAGATATGCTCTAGAGAGAAGAGGAATGAAGGTCAGCAGGAATAAGACAGAATGCATGTGTGTGAATGAGAGGGAGGATAGAGGAATGGTGAGGATGCAGGGAGTAGAGGTGTCAAAGGTGGATGAGTTTAAATACTTGGGATCAATAGTTCAGAGTAATGGTGAGTGTGGAAGAGAGGTGAAGAAGAGTGTACAGGCAGGATGGAGTGGGTGGAGAAGAGTGTCAGAAGTGATTTGTGACAGACAAGTACCAGTAAGAGTGAAAGGGAAGGTCTACAAGAGGGTAGTGAGACCAGCTATGTTATATGGGTTGGAGACAGTAGCACTGACAAAAAGGCAGGAGTTTCAGCTGGATGTGGCAGAATTAAAGATGTTAAGATTTGCACTGGGTGTGACGAGGGTGGACAGGATTAGGAATAAGTATATTAGAGGGTCAGCCCAGGTTGGAAGGTTTAGAGACAAAGCCAGAGAGGCAAGATTACGATGGTTTGGACATGTGCTGAGGAGGGATGCTGAGTATATTGGGAAAAAAATGCTAAGGATGAAGCTGCCAGGTAACAGGAAAAGAGGAAGGCCTAAGATAAGGTTTATGGATATGGTGAGAGAGGACATGCAGGTGATTGGTGTGACAGAGCAAGCTGCAGAGGACAGGAAGAAATGGAATCAGATGATCCGCTTTGGCAACCCCTAACAGAAGCAGCGAAAAGAAGAAGAAGAATTTTGAAATACTGAATTTCGGGATTTCAGTATTTCGAGATTTTGGACTTTCACTTGACTGAAATTCATTATACTGAAACCTTACAATGCTAAATTTCAAAATACTAACTTGTAAACCATAGACATGCAAACTTACAACACCAATAACTAACGCTTTCCAGAACTTAAAAACTACTTACATACCCTCTTAACAGAAACCAGACCCCCACACCCCCCTAACTATATATACTAACTCCAGAATCACACTACAGTGGGGAAAAGGGCATATACCTTTTACTTACCTTACAGTAGTCTATACCCTGCCACTACTGCTGGGAACGCACAAAACATCCGACATATTACTTGAGATACTGCCCATGAAAATGTAAACATACATACCCACATTTAGAAACACTACAGTGCTACTTTCTACATGACTATTGGTATTCTGACAATCAGCACTATAAGTTACAGTAATTCTTTTTATCACAAGCAAGTCACAGGAGAAGGGAAACCCACATCATGTCTATGGCTTACAATTCAGTATAATGAGATTCAGTCAAATGAGTTTTCAGTATTTTGAAAATTCTATATTATGGTCTCGGTCAAATGAAATTCAGTCAAATGAGATTTCAGTCGTGTGAAGTAAACCCATATATATATATATATATATATATATATATATATATATATATATGTATGTATATACATACATATTACACATGTACTAGTAAACCAAGTATGAAGAACCACACTGAAGACACAGAAATTCGTATTTAGTTAGCGCTTTCGTTTACTCAAAATAAGCAAACCTCATCAGACAAATTTCACAAAGTAAAATGCATTCCTTAAATAAGCATAATTTAATTGACATCACCACAAATAATCAATTAAAGAGGTCAAACCTCCATTTAAAGGGCTATGACCAAAAGTTATATATATATATATATATATATATATATACACACACATGGTATACTATTAAATCCTACATAAAACACAAAAATCAAACTATAACTGCATAAATGTAAACATGTATATAAATATAAATACCCATCCAAATATATTAATATACAAATTCATAAATTAGCATTATCTTTTTAGGGCTCTCATTTTTATTACACATGTATTTATTTTTACTTATTGACATTTTGATTGCATATACAGGTATATTTAATTTGTATTTTTGTGTTATGCTTGATTTTTCTAGGTAATTAAGTTTAAAATGGTGTTGTGTGGTACATATGAATAATGAATATGTTAATAACTGATGAGTAGCTGATTTTAAGGCTACAAGTATTAAGGAAGTTTGCTCCTTTTTGAATAGATAAAGTGGTCTTATTAAAAGAAACTGTAATAGTATACAGTTTATAAATACTGTATTTGTGTTCATCTTGGATAGTGTGGAAGGGTTGGATAGTGTATCCTGTGGTAGAGTGCAGTCTTTTTAAAAGAATTATGTTAGTGAGGAGGTGAATAAGTTTACAGGCTTTTTTATCAGTAAGTGACTCCATATGGTTGTTATGGGTGGTATGTGATTGAGTTATTTTTTTAAAGTGGCTGAGGTAAGTGAAGACAGCAAGGCTTCCTGGGGTAGACAGGATTTAGGCAGGGTTAGACTGGGGATGCAGACCAGATCCCCATGCTGTTTGTGGAATAGTTTGCCTCCCACATGCGTAGTATGAGCTTCAGATGAAATGCTACCTCTAAGCAGCAGTAGTAAAAAAGAGCCAGAAGTCATAATACGTGGATAATACAGATGATTATGATTGAGTCTCCAATCATAAAGAGCATATTGTGTGTTCACGACATCAAGACCAAAAAATTCACCTCTCAGTGAAGCTCGAGAGGCAAATCTTGGCATCCATGTCGAGATCACATAATAGTTTGTTACTATCAGAGATCTGATCATAATTCTTTGTGGTGCATAGAGATTTATATACTCCATGTACTGTGTACTAATAGTCAAAAGTAAGATTAAAAATCATGATATGTTGTGTCGGCTTTTAAAGCTAGTAAAGCAGTGGAGAAGTGGTTGATGTCCTTACATGTTCAATGTCCAAGGGAAGTAGTTTATTTCAAAATACTGGGTGTACTTTAGCAGACAGAGGACTGAAAAGGGAGTGGAAATGAAGTCATTTCATGTCCTGCTGCTGCTGTTTAATGGCCAGTGCAATCAGCTTTTAGTGTTAGATGTGATGTTAACAGTGCCTAATGGGTACTTAACAATTGTTAGGCACCCTTCTAAGCATTGTTATGCTTGGGTCTTGCAGTACAGTACTGCTGAACCAGAACTTAATTTAACCAGTACTGAAGCATAATCATGGCAATCCATGCATTTCATGTATTTAATATGTAATAGGCTATTAAAGTTAGCATGCCTGCCTGTAGTGTTTGAGAAAAGGGCCCTCAGAATTACTAAGGTATGGACTACAAGTTTAAGGTAAGCACACACAATAATTAATACAAAGTGCTGGCAGCAGACACCTGTAAATAGACACCATTTTCTAATACAAAAAAACTAGTAAACTAGCTAAAAACAAGAATGGAAAAGGACCCAGATATAGAAGACTACAGTCACCATCCCTGAACTGTAGGTAGTCTGGCAAAGATTATATGTATGTTCTCTGGTCACATTGTTTTCAGGGAGAAGCTCTTACATGTCCCAGAAAAAAAAAAACAAAGGGAAAAAAACATGGTTCCTCTTCTCATCAGCCACAGCATACATATACCATGTGACTTTTCTGAATAAATAGATAACTTGATGATCTCATATGGATCATGTACTTCATTTCATTAAGAGTGCATTGAGGCAGAATATTCAGTCTGAGGCCCAAAGAGACCCAAAACAATGCAGTAGCAGAGAAGGAGTACATCCTGTGTAGTGCAGTTATTACTGAGGTAGTCAATCATCATTTCAACACTTGTTTAATATGCTTATTCAATCTACCACAACACTTAGTGCTAAGTATATATCAACTAAACTAAGCTGGGTGCTTTGAGGATCAGAGCCATTCTCCACTTTATGATTCCCAGTTATCATATATGCCAATTTGTTGATATCTGGAGTTAAATAATTTTATCAGTGACATTCAGCTAAGGAACATCAAAGCATTCTGCAGGGCCTCCTTATCTATTAACACCTGAAACTTTTTTTTTAGTTTTAAATCCTCTAAATAATTACAGATTAGCACATAATTTGAAGCTGACAGATCAGACAAATATATACCTTAAACAGCAAAGAGGCAAGGTGTGAGCATTATGGTATCCTAGAGAATTAGTCTTCCTGCTTACATAATTATCTAAAGCTCCCATTTTCTGTGTGACAACAAGTCATTTACACAAGCCATTATCTCTTATCTATATCCAGGTGAAGTCATTTTTAACCAATATATTATGTCTTGCAAAGTCAAATGCTCTAACTAGATCTATAAAAATAATGCTCACCTTCAGTTCCTCATCCAGTACCACTAAGACATCATCACCCTAAAAATAAATTACTTAATGGCAGTGGAGAGGCCTTTCCTATAAGCAAAGTGGCCAACATCAGCTTTAATCAGCCCTCCCACCTGGTCTGCAGTTTGATCATGTTGGGTTTTCATAAGCACCTTAGATGTTTCCTTTAAATGGGCTAATAGGTCTTTAAGATTGGCAGAAGCTTTTAGAACCCCCTTCCTTTATAAAGTAACATACCTACATCCTTCTTCTCCTTCTTCACAAACTTGTCTCAGTCAGATTTATGTTAAATGGAGAAAAAAGAATTGCTATTATGTCATTTACTACTTTTCAGTACAAAATAAGAAAGCTCACATGGACAGGTCTTATCAGCTTTGAATAAACCTAGGATTTGGTTAATTTGCTCCATTGTTATACAGCTCAAAGTCAGATTGTCTAGTCATTTCAAAACTTCTAAATTCCTGATTTTGTTCCACTGGACCCATGTCAAAATTTGAAATAAACTCTAGCTAGGTATCATGATTATCCAGAGGGAGGCTAAATGAGTCAGCCTAGTTGATGTGTTTCTCCTTTACCAATGCAATATCTCAACTTTCTTTGAAAGGCATAGAGGCCACTTCCATTATTTGCGATCTTCTGACAAATCAGTCATGCAGTGTACTACATCTAATCTTTACAGAGTTATTAGTATTGTCATCTAAATATTTCATCACTTTTCCATTTCCAGTAGTTTGTACAGCTTATTCTTGTTTTTTTACATGTGTTAAGTCTTTTCTTATGGTACTTAGACTATGTTTCACTCCATTACTATGGCATTCCTTGAATGGCACAGTTTCCTTATGTCATTTTAATTGCCTATCCTTTAGAAGTGACGATGCTGTATTCAGAAGAGCTCAATAGATGATAGATAACAAGCCCCATTGACTGAAATATTTACTATATTTGTTATAGATCCCCTTATTCCTAACCAAGAACTTCCACCTAAACATGATTCCCCCTAACTTATCACAGTTGCTTTGAGGTGGCTTAATTCAATTTCTACATAATTAACTGGGATAGGGGCTTAACAACTAAATGGCCATGTGGATTTGTCACACAGAATAATATCCAGTACGTTCTTCAGTCTGGCTGCTTGCTCTACTATTTGACAAAGCAGTGAAGAAAATTATTATTAGTTTTTACATTGCTGTGCAGTTAGGTATTGTTATCTGTATATAATATTATAGCAATAACCCACGCCTGGGTGTGGGTAATGCTAAATTTACCCACGGTTGGCGTGGTTTGGTCCCGAGGGCGAAGCCCGAGGATCCAAACAAAGCCAACCGTGGGTAAATTTAGCATTACCCACACCCAGAAGTGGGTTATTGCTATTATACCATGACATTATTTAAGAAAAGAAACTATTACTTTTCTTAAATAATGGCATAGTATAATGCCTGTTTACTGCCCTTCCGCAGATGTCTGGCATCCGCGGCAGTTCTGATGTACTGCGCGCCTGCGCAGTACATCAGAGCTGTGGGCAAAAGCAACGGAGAAAGCAAGATCTCCGTTGCTTTTTTTTTAGTGTTTCGCTATGTTAAATGAGTTTAACATAGCGAAACACTAAAAAAAAGCAACGGAGATCTTGCTTTCTCCGTTGCTTTTTTTTAAAACACTGCCTCGCTATGTTAAATGGGTTTAACATAGCGAGACAGCTTTAAAATAAGCAACGGAGATCTCCGTTGCTTATTTTAAAGCTGTCTCGCTATGTTAAACCCATTTACCATAGCGAGACAGTGTTTTAAAAAAACGAGTTTATTAATGGAAAAAAGTCCGGGCGACCGGACCTTTTTCCATTAGTATAACTCGATTTACAACGGGCACGCTGGCCAATCAGCGTGCACATTTTGGGGGGATCATGGTATAATAATTAATCAGTTACAGTATTCAAAAAGTGAATAGGTGCATGGCCTTAGTGATTAGGAATATAAGGATATTCCAGGTATTGCTGTTCGATCTTCCACTGAGTAACAGTTGCTCCATCATGGTTTAGGCTTTGTTAACAATTGTTACAAGGCCAATGGTCTCAAATTACACCATATCACTGCACAGGTCTTCAGATGAAGGTAAAAGAAAACATCTGCAGTAAAATAATATATTGGTACAGCCAATTTACAATGGAATACAGTAAAATGATTTATATTTCATCGCGTGTGTGTGTGTGTGTGTGTGTGTGTGTGTACTGAAAGCTACGTAACTCCAATAAGTCATACTAAAGGGAATGTCATAGTTGCTCTCCATAGTTACTCAGGAATTGCAGTCTCAGGTCTACATCCCTGTAAGATGGACAGCAACAGCATCCTTCCATACATCAGGTGTGGCTGTCATGTGTCAGCCACAGACACCAACTTTCACCTCATTTGTGGCCAGGGGCATCATCTGTTTGAACACACATGGGCACATAGTGTGGCTATGCACACACCTGCGGCAGAGTGGCCTTTGGATGTGGGTGTTCATGCTTTGCTGGTATATGTGTGAACCAGGGTAGGAGGTGGACATGGTGACGTACCTGCTTGGCAATGTGGCCAGCTGGTATTGGAATGGACTGGGGTAAGGATGCCATGACTGCTGAGCCATTCAGTACAATGTAAGGGCCAGCTCTTGTGGTTTTGTATGTCATGCTGCAGACCATCTGATATCTCCTCAGCTTTGGAAATGATGACTTTTTTTGCGATCTCATGATATTCTTATTTTTTATCATATAGTACATCTGTACATCACACACACTGCCCATGCTAGCTGCACAGCATGTCAGCATCACCATGCCCATGGTCAGAGCACACCGGGGCAGAAACATCGTAAGGTTGAAAGGTGTGATCCACAGAAGGTACAACAGACAACATGCATGGCTGTGATGAAGGCTGATCCTAAGTAAGTGTACATGGTGGTCTAAAAATTCTACAACAGCAACATCCCCAGCTCTTGCCTGTGTCATGCAAAGAGCACTGTAATGGTGGTGTGGTGGTGTTCTACCAGTACAGGCCAGTCCCTGTATGCTTGGAGTACACTTGGATTCACCATCTGGCCACCATCACTATTCAGTACAGGCTCATCTCTAGTCTGCATGGCAACAACCTCAAGTGATGCACCCCTCCCCCTGCTTGATATATGTTGAGCTCCAACCAGTGAACTGTTGCCAGGTTGTGGAGATGGCAAGGGATATGATATAGGAGAGCCCTCAGCTGACCTTGCCGAAGGGTATAATGTAGTAGAGCCCTCAGCTGACCTTGCCAAGGGGTATAACGTAGGAGAGCCCTCAGCTGACCTTGCCAAGGTACATAATGCAGGAGAGCCCTCAACTATTGTTGCCACAACCTGTTCCACATAACAATCACTCTCAGTTTCATGTCAATTATAACTCACAACAGAGGCCACCAGTGGGGTATCAATAACATGGGTAGGTGCAAAGAGCCTCCTTGTATTCCAGCTGAGCACCTGCCTTCCCACAGAGTTGGAATAGTGGGGAGAGTTAGGGCAAGTGAGGCACCCTGTAAAAAGGCATAAGTATTAGTGTGTGATAAGCCACACCACCATGTATATACACATTGCAAGGAGGAATAGAGATCCTACAGCCAGAACTGGCCCTCATCTCTAACACCAGCGACCCCCACCTTCACACCACCTGGGTTACCTGACAATAAAATTTATGCCACTGAGGCCAGAAGTAACTTTCTGTCTGCTGTCAGTGACATACCAGGACTGGGGGGCCCAATAATTTAGAAGGTCCTGCATGATAGTTGCCCTGTTTTTCACATTGCCCCATGTCAGTTATTTTATGGCATCATTCAGGTATAATGTGATCATACACCCCCACACAAACAGCATTGATATTAACCGCCACCTTTTCCCATTACGTCTGCCTCTCTTCATGCTGGCCCCCATGATGACCCATCAGAATGGACCATCAAGCGGCACTGAATCCATCAAGATAGCTTTCTCTTCATTAGTGAAATTGAGCTTATGCTTCTTTGCAAACATTGCAGCTAAATGCATAGGGTCACCCAACAATCACCCACCATACATGTACAGTGATGCAGCATATCATAATTAATTTAGTGCACATCAATAGTATTTACTGATGGTATCCTGAAATGAAGCATATCACGACAAAAAAATGCAGTATACTGCACACCACTCTCACAGTGCAAACAGTATTCACAATGGCAGGAAATTCAGCACAGATGCATACAAGTACGCTAATGAGATTTAAATAGAGTATAGTACGCATACATATACAATGAGCTGTTGTGCTGCAAGATGTTAATGAATTGCAGCACCTGCATATGGCAAAGACATAGGTTAACTATAGTGAGATGAGATGCAAGAACAGACAATGTGGATACCATATGTGGTTAACAAAAAGCCTGTGTAATACTATATAAATTTATATATTTATCAACATTCCATGTTAGTGGGGCAACAACAGTGGCAACAGTGTGGGTGTACACAATGACTGATGACTGACACAAGCTGTTGTCATGCATCCCAAGCACATGCATGTGGAAATCTTATTAACCATATACAGAAACAACAATGGCAGAAAAAGGTGGCCATGCACCAATGTGGAGCAAGAGGGAGGTCAAAATCTTTATTGGGTCTGGTCTTCCATTTTTATGAAATGATGTTTAAGCTATACTCCTTACCTGAGGGAAGAAACAGAGCCAACACATAGGTGCCCACAGGCAGATGGTTGAATATCCACAGAAGAATCCCACGGAAGAGTGAACGGTGTCAACATAAATTATCACACTTGAACTTTCACAACCTCCAACACCAGCAGGCATTAATGAGTGATGAATGAGTGCATCCAGCATAGTCAACAGGTGTCTATACATCTACAGGGTAGTTATATGTACAATGTGATTGTCCATACAACCTAACTGCATATCCATTACATTTTTGTTGATCCAGATGCTACCAGGCAACAGATGAAGTAGGTGGCATACCTGGCATGGCAAGAGCACCTCCTTTAGTGGCACAATGAATATGTAGAAAGAGGTAACTGTACTGGTAGTGGTGACACAGATACATTTCACTGTTATATCACTGAGGATAGCATTTAGCTCATGCCACTATAAGCTTTTTCCAGCTACTGTGATACAGGTAGGCTTTGTCATTTCTCATTTCTGATTGTCATACAGTTCCACATCAACATGTACAGTATGACACAGCCAGCTATGGAGCAATCTGACTGTGCCAGCAGTAGCTGTAGTGTCCTGGAGAGTGATAATATGTCACAGCCCTTTCATTTGCCAGGCTCTGCTAAACACTGGCATGTATGAGCCATGTATGAGTCAGTGTATAATGTCACCAGGTTGCATACCTGCCCATGGTATACTAACTCAATTGTACTAATATATATTGGGCTTATTGTAACGTATATCAATTATGTTGGCAGGTATGTAAATCTGCATAGGTATAGCAAAGCCACAATACTGTATTAAGACATAGTATATGTGGCATCTCATTCTACCCTGGTCTAGCATATCTGTTGCACTATATTGTCAGTCAGCATTGCTCAAACATAGCTGTGGTAGTGTACTATTGATACTATAGTGTGTGGTGACAGGGATGATATAGTACAGTACAATGTCCTCATGTCTAAAGATTTCCAGAAAGATTTGATGATGCCCCAGTGCAGTGGAACAATATCATGCACACTGTCAATATGGTAGGCATTAGGGTCTCCAGACAGTCTTGGGGCACTTGGGCACATATGTAGGATTGCAGAAGGTACAACAGCAGACAGGGTGATGCAGCATGTTATCTAGCATTTTCCTAATGCCCTGAGAGCATACCAATACTGCATTTAGGCAGGGTTCTTTAGTCTGCAGCAATTCCATTACATCCTGTCCAGATATGTGGCCCAAAGGAAGCTTTTCCTCCCTCACAACTTCAGCCAACTGGCACATCTTGGCCAGTCCTCACAGCCTGGTGCTGTACCTGTGTGACAGCTGTAGTGACCATAGGAGCCTAGCCACTCATATGGTTCATATCTGTATATTGTTATGTTTCTCGTGTGTACTGTGTTGTCCACTGTTGTATTGATTTTGCTCTAAATAAATGTTTTGATTTTTAAAACAAGAAAAACATCTAGGCCAGTGAGATGAACTCAACAATATTCCTAGTGAATATTTAGTGGAGGTGAAGAACAGATTTCAGGGATTAGACATGATGGGTAGAACACCTGAAGAAGTATGGACAGAAGTTTGTAATATTGTACAGAAAGCACCATCTGAAACATTCCAAACAGAAAGAAGATTAAGAAGGCAAAATAGCAGCAAGTGGGGGCTTTAGAAATGCCCGAGGAAAGAAAAAGAGTGAAAGTCAATACAGATAGGAAAAAATATCTCAAACTAAGTGCACAGTTTCAGAGAATGGAAAGGAGAGATAAGGTGGCATATTTCAAATCATCAATAGAAAGAATTGGTAGAAGACAGTAGAAAGGGAAAGACAAGAAATCTGAGAAGATTAGTGGCATTCAGGGAAACGTCCATGTAAAAATGTGCACAATAAAAGACAAATAGGGGAGACATTTATTAGAATTAAAAGGTATTGGTGTGTCTGTTTATGGTGGCTGCCAAAACAGCAATTACTAGAAAATGGAAATCAAAATCTAAACCAACTATATTAGAAATAGTGAATATAGTAACAGAGATAAAACAACTGGAACTGAGATCTTTAGAAAAGGGTAGGAGCAAACTACATAGGAAAAAATGGGAATTGTGGGAACAATACATACAGGGGAGGTGTGAGGTTTAAAAGAAGGCAGGACTTAAATGAGGTATGCAATGTTTGACTGAAAGTGACTGGGTAGATTATAAGTGATGTATAATGTTTGCAACTGGAAGTGTGTCAATATGGTTTGTGAAGTAAAATGCTTGGAACTAGGATTGTGTTTGTGTGGTTTGTTTTCAAATTGAATAATTTATGTAATGTTGCTTAGGTTATATAATATATAGCAATATATGTAAAGTACAATGTTTGTTAATGCTAATTTGTTAATACAGTTTGATTACTTTTGTATAAATGTAAATTTGCCTATGTCACAAGTGATAATTCAATAGAGGTGTTTACAAAAAAAAAGTTGTGGCAGGTGCATACAGAAGAACCATATCATACATAATGCAATCAGTTTATTAATCTTTTGCTGACCAGGTTAGCTCCAGTAAGCTAGTGATCTCTTTTTAGGGGAGACTCAAAGTGGTAATTATACTAGAAGGTGAAATTTGGCAGGGCACTGGGGAGCTTCTATTCTTTCAATAGGTCAAGTGGGATCACTGATAGCAACCCGAGCTAATACCAGCTCATGCAGATGAAACTTCAGTTTAACATCTCATCTGAAAGATGACACACCCAGAAGTACAACACTGCCTAATGCTGTACTCCAGTCACCTGGAGTCAGAAAAGAACCCATTACTTTTTGATCTTTCAGCACCCAAGGTGAATAAGCTAGCTGTTGGGCCATTGATGCTACAATACAATACAATGGTATGTTCACTGATTTAGAGCTAAATATCAGGGAGAATGAAGTTAAATCAGGTCTAGAAAGTCTAATAACAAAGCCAAATATAGCAATGAAATTCCAGCTGAATTGCTTAAAATCCTGCAAAATGATGCTGTTTCAGTGCTGCTTGGAATTTGCCTACAAATTTGGAAACCATGACAGTGGCCAGTAGATTGTAAAAGGTCAATTTATATTCCAATACTAAATGAGGCAATGATAAAATGTGTTTCATGTGCAAGCAAGGTAATGTTGAAAATGTTGCAAGCTAGGCTCCAGTAGTATGTGGATCTGTAAGATGCGCAAGTTTGTTTTGGAAGCGGCAGAGGTACCAGACATAGCTCTCAACTGTCCAGATTTTCACAGAATGTCCAGATTTTTGATTCATATTTTTGGTCCTTTTCTTATAAAATTGTAGTTTTATTGCAAATTACTGAGGACTGAAGTACGAAAATAATGACAGACATTTGATTTTCCGACTTCATATCCTTAAAATTCATGCTAATGTAAAACTTAGCCCCTCAACTTTCTAAGTTTGTAAGAGCAATATTTAAAAAGTGTCATTATTTTTGGGCCTTTTTCCTGCAATTATTTGTGGCTTTGTCCAGATTTCTTGCTCTATAAGGTTGAGAGGTATGGTAACAGAGATCTTACCAGCATCTGCATGATAATGGAGAAAGTACAGGAGTTCCAGAAGAAAACTTACTTCTGCTTTATTGGCTACTCTAAAGTGTTTGAATTTGTGGAACATATATTTTGACAAGTGCTTAGAGAAATGGGGATACTGTGTGACCTTATTTGCCTTGTGAGAAATTTGTATACTAAACAAGAAGCAACATTTAGAGCCAAATACGGAATAACTTATGTGTTTTAAGATCGGGAAATAGGACAAGGCTGTATATTGTCACCCTACTTATTCAATTTATATTCTGAGTGTTATCATGTGAAGCACCGGGTTGGATAAATCAGATGCTGGGATCAAAACTGCTTGGAAAAATACTTACAACCTCGGATATGCAGATGGTACTACTCTAATGGCTGAAAGTGAAGAAGAAGAATTGAAGAGCCTGCTGATAAAGATGAAAGTAGAACATGCAAATCTGACT